>NW_010527693.1:0-35384 GCF_000687285.1 Phaethon lepturus
CCCCCAGCCTGTATGGATACCGGGGGTTGCCTTGATTGAGGTGCAGGACCCTGCCCTTGGTCTTGTTGAACCTCATAAGGTTCACATGGGACAATTCCTGGAGCTCTTCCAGGTGCCTCTGGATGGCATCCCATCCCTCAGGTGTGTCAACTGCACCACTGAGCTTGGTGCTGTCTGCAAACTTGCTGAGGGTACGCTTGATCCCGCCAGGATCATCCAGGTTAACAATGAAGATACTAAAAACATTGGTCCTACTATCAACCCTTGCTGTACTCTGCTTGTTACTGACTGGGAGATGATGTCAGAAGCCTTGGTAATTTCAAACTGCTACATTCATCACTCTGTCCTCATCCACAAAGGCAGTTGTTTTGTCAGAGAGTGCATTCTGGTCAGTAAAGAATGATTTGTCTGTTGCACAACCCACATTGACTCTTCCTGATTACCTTCATTTCCTTCACATGTTTGGAAATAGATTCTGAGAGGATGCATTCTGTTGTCTTTCCACGAACTGAGGTTCGGTGAGGTTGAGTAGCCTTTAGTTCCTTGGGTCCTTATCTTTACTTGCCTTAAATATGAGCATAACATTAGAAGCTTCCTGGTCATTGGGGAGCTCCCCTTATGTCCTGAGTTTCTTTCCTGCGTTCACCTGACCTAGGCAATCCCAGCCTCCTGAGGCTCATTGAATTCCTATTGTTTCTTTATCCATCTATTTCCAGTTCTGTTTTCCCATTGCTATCCAGCCATGACTTTTGGTCTGTGCTTACTAGCTCCTCATCTGCTTCTAAATTCTGAGCTTTTAGTTCCTTCTCCTGCTCTTTCTTCCCAGGTTCATCTTGTCCCTGTTTCAGCTGGTGATACTATCTCATTCCCAGCTTCATTGTACGAATTCCTTCCTTGCGCTTCACTCTTGTGCCTATTTCATAGCTCTGCTGCTTGTACCAAGTTGCTTGTTCCAGTGTTTGTACCCCTATGCTTCCCATGTCCTTCCTGTTTTAGGCCAATTTTGTTCCTTCTCTTGCCATTGTTAAGATTGTGTTAGGAGAAATGTGTTCCTGCAATGCGGTATTGGTGCTGAATCAGCTTCCTGCCACTACAACAATGCTCTGTTCAGGAATGGGCTTACTGCAGTGAGAATCGTTGCATTTTCTGCTCTACTTTGTATAAAAATGAGTACTTTTTACTACTATTTTCTGTGTGCGTGACATTTTCAAGTCCTACAGCTTGGTCAGATTTACGAAAAACTCTTGCAGGAAAAACAAACACATGTACTTTGCCAGATATCACTTCCTCAACCCAAAGGTTCTTGGAGAAAAGCTTGGAATAACAAAACATAATAAAAATGCTGTATTTCTTCCTTGATTTTGGAAATGATTGACCATTTAGGTACAATTTTCTAAAACAATTTGGCCAGAGAGCTGCCCACCAATAGCCCAAGTAACAAAAGTCTGCTGCAGTTAGAAGTAGATTATAATGTGACCTTATAATGCTGGAAAAAGTTACAAGAAAACAGACTTGGATTTTTAGGATATTTTGCCACAAAACTTGGCAGCAATTGCAATTTCCCATTCCTCCCTAAATATCTGAACATGAATTTGAATAAAAAGGACCTTAATGAGATTGAAAGAACAAATATTGGTGTTATTTAAGAAGTACATTTTTAATTAAATCCATTGTCAGGAGTATATAAAGACAGTCATCTTTCTCTGGGGCCATTCTTCCTGAGAGCTTGATCTTTGGAATGGAAGAGTTAAAGAGTTAGTATTTATGGCTGAATGTGGAAACAGTTGCATGCTGTTGTTTCTAATTATGTATTTCTTTAAATTGTGTTACAAGCAATGCTTTTAAAGTAGCATTTGCATAGCTTAGTGATACTACAGATTTTAAAATGATATTTAGTTACTATCTATTTTTTTCTTCATCTGTGATATCTTAGCTATTTTAAGTAGGTGAATTATTAGATTCTAAGAGTTCTTTCTTCTTATAAAATCATCTATCGAAGTAGGCTAACCAGGATGCAGGCTGCGGCACTAAGGTTTTAAAGAAAAATGAAGGTAGAATTTGTGTGTGTGTGTGCACACTAGCGCACTGGAAAAAATGTGTGTTGATTTGCTGACTAATTAAAATGAGCATTTTGGTTTCAAGATAAGTTTTGTGTGTCGAGCTAATGTCTTCTATTAGATCAGATAGCATGTCTGGAAAAAGTAGGTGAGCTGCTTTAATTTTTATATCTGCTTTAATTTCACTGTGCTACTATGTTCAAAGGTGGGTATTCAATTGCAAGGAAGGTTTACGGTGAAAAAGCTGGATTACAGCAGTTGATTAATACTGCTACTCATTTCAGGCATGTGCGCATATTGATGCTGACTGATTTGTAATTTGACTCTCTTATTAGAAATATATTTATCTTTTTTTCCTTTCTCCATCCCACAAAAGTGGAATATCATCTCTTTGTGCGTTTAGATAGTAATGATGATTTCTTCACATAGATGTGCTTTTTGTTGTCTTCTGTTTCCTAGTTCATGAGCCTGGGATAAATTTTATTTTCAAATACATGTTAGAAATATGTGAATTATTCCATATGACGTTGACAAGTGTGTTTGTGGTTTAAATTTTACAAGTTTAACTACTATGAATTCTGAAGGAGGGAGTTGTCAGGCTTTTAAATTTTATGGTTTATGATTTAATCTTACAATTTAGAAACAGGCTATGATCACTGCTGTAATAAGTTTCAGTTCATAAACTCATGAATTTGTGATAGCTTGTGTGTTGTGTGTAGGGTAAGGGCTCTGTTACTCTGGCCTCTTTGGTAGTCTCTTTGCCTTCCCAGATTCTGTAGGTTTAGGATTATTCTTGCAAATATGGTTTACTGTATTAAACCTGTTGTATTAATTATATAAGTCCATAAATAAGTTGTGGTGTATTCTGAACTTCAAGGAATAATAACAAAGTATTTCAAGAATAAACTTTGTTGACGGGTTTGCAAGACTTCTGAACCCTTGTCATTGTGCTCTCTTATTGCTACAACTAATGGTATTTGGAAGATACAACATAAGAATCTGAGTAAGTAAATTGTTCTCCAGGACTCTGAGCAGGCAAAGTCAGTTCCTAGAAATAAAAATAAAAATAAAAATGAATGCCCCATTAGTTTCATTAGTGTTGATTCATCAGTTCTTATTCTTACAGAAACCTGATGGTCAGGCTCTGAGGAGCTGTAGAGGTGTGTCTGTCTACTCAGCTAGTAGAAGACTTCCAATTATTATTTGCTATCTCTTTTTATTATTAAGGCAGGTGGTCCTTACCCTGAGATGTGTGCATATACATTCAGCACACAAAAAATGAGTGTGGAAGATGGATCCAGTTTTTCTAGCATTACTAATTGGCAAATGTAGCATACTGTAAATAAGAAAATTGGGGCATGTTGAAATCATGGACAAGTAACTTAATGAATTTAAATCCCTGTTAAATATTTTATACAAGAGAGGAATATGAAAAAATGCTGTTGTGTGTGGTGTATGATTTTCTGGTGCCATTTTATCTACTTAGAAGAACAAAAACAGGCTTTGAAGCCTTCTGTGCTCTCATAAACCTATGTGATACACATCATCCTATTAAAAGACATAGGCTCTAACAAAAATAATTACTGAACAACATCCAAAAAAAGTGGCTGGACTTCTGGTGTATCATGCTTTGCTTTATGAAATAGCATTGCTATTTGTCCTGAAGTAACCTTAATACTCTGGAAAAGGGAGAAAGAGCAACAAGAGAAAAACAGCTTGTATGCAGCTCTGATCATGTTACTTGACAGTTACATCATGAGTGGTTTCTTCTGGTCCTCAGTAATCTGAATTTTGTTGTTACAGATCTCTATTTTAAAAGCAGAAATAACCAACAACATAGCTGGGGGACAATAAATGTATAGGAATGTAAGTTAACATGTAATACAGAGTCCCAGTCTCTAAACTATGATCCATAACAGGTCTGTTGTTGACGACTGGTAGCAAAACAGCAAATCCTTTCTGTAGGAACTAAACTTAAGTAACTCTTCCTGCAGATATATGTAGGAAAGCTTGGTAACTTAGAACTAATGTACATTTGTTCCCCTCCATTATATTTGGGATTTGGCCCATTCTTTTCTCTTCCTGCCACCTCATCAGTGGTGCATCCCACATACTGCTAGTGCAGTTTGGTTTTTGAAGCCTTTGGGTACATTGCCTATTTCTGAGCTGGAACAGTTGCCTCAATTTCCATAGGACAGTGATATCTGAGTGTTGCAATAGGCTGTAAATGCTCTGTGGCATGAACTGGCTGTTTTCTATTTTCAAATTTAAATATACTATAGAAAACAGAAACAATCAAGGAGGTTTTGTAATCACATTTATTCTGTAGATCAGACTTTAAACAGAATTGTACAGTTGTCTCAGTTTTACAGGGTTTTCCTTTAAACCCCAATTTCCAAGGACTTTCTGAAAATACAGTTCACCATAATCTTTAATGTTAGCTGTGCAAGAAGCAGATTGTAATGCAACTGACCTACAAAGGAAGTAAACTTCTAAGCAGTAAAATATTTATGTTGCTTGGAAATGGCAGGCCTAAAAGCCTGGGTAAATGTGAAATTTGCATTGCAGTCTTTTTATCTTTATGCATTCTAATCTGAATCTCTGCATTTTACCCTTATGTTCACAAGTTTGTTTTGCTTTGGTTTATCTGTTTGTTTCCCTCCCAAAAAAATGCATAGTATTTTTGAGAGAATATTCTGTCAGATTTTGTTGAAAATGGTCTTATATGTCCAGAAGTCACCATGGAATGGCATTGCCTTAGGAAACCAAGCTAAAACACTAATCAAGTGGTTTAAGTGATTAGAGAAGTGCTTGTTTTTCTCCTGATTTGAAGTAGTACACGAAGGGCTAGTAAAATGCATGGTTATCCTATCAACCTGTTAGCACTAAAGTATGAATGACAGGGAAAAACAATGTAATTCCTTGATAGAAACTGAGATATGAAAAAATCCTGTCTTAAATTTCTTGTCATCTATTCAACTGAAACTACAGTTCTACAAGACATAACGGCTTACTGCTGCTCAACTAGGGGAGGTCTCCATTGATAGTTAGCCACTTTTATTGTATCACCTTTTAGGGCCTTTTCTTAAATAGACTCAACTGCTAAAGCTTCAGAAAAGTAACTGAGTGGAGGGCAGGAGAAAAGGATTCCTTTCTTCTGAGCATGAATTCCAGTGGCTTATAGATCCAGTGAATGCCAGAGTTGATGAGAAAATAGAGGCAAGTTAAGACTGTGTTGCCTGGATTGGAGAAGACATAGAACTAGAATAGAAGAGTATAGGATCTTGAAGAAATATGGACATTCTTCTGTAATCCTGATTTTTCATTAGTAGGACACTCTTGAAAGTTTATTGTGATCTTTTACTTTCTCCTGAAAATAGGGAGTAGTTTACTACTACTACTATTAGTAGTTTTCTTCTGCTATTCCTGTTCGACCCACATTGTATGTGCAAGCAGCATGGGCAAAGGTCAGAAGAGGGCGTGGTGAGAGTTTAAGGTGATGAAAAAGGATTTAAACATCCAGTTCATGTCTTAGCTGCATCCAAATTCCTCATGACCAGATTGGTTTCTACAGATAATTCCACTTGAGCATTTATATGGAAAATTTTAGTAAATACATCAAATTACTATGAGGTACCTAGAACTTACTGCAATATAACCATAACTTAGATGGGTACAAACATCTCTTGGGGGTGGAGGAGAAGCAGCAACAAATGCAGAAATAGTAGAAAGGGGAGAAATATATTGCTTTAATTTGGGTTAGAATTATTGTTTATACATATGAGTGTACTTTTATAAACCTGTTGGAAGTTCAGAACTAGGGCACAGTTGAATTTATTTTCTTCTGTGTCTTTTTCTTTTCTGCCTGAAAAACAGAAGTTAAAATATTTTTATGTTTTCCTTTGTTTAACAGTATTCTGCTTGGTCAAAGTCATGATGGCATTGTATTCAGCACCGATGATTATTTTCGTCAACAAGATGGATACACGTATAATGCTGCTCAGCTTGGTGATGCCCATGACTGGAACCAGAAGAGAGGTTTGAATGCATAAGAGGCATCCTATTAAATTATGCTTATATTTAGAAAATAGAAGTATAGCATAACATGCATGTCTGTTAGTAGTCTGTATGAAAATGAGTGTATATATATGTGTATTTTAGTATAGGGTATATAGAAGTATAGATTTAAAGTATTCTTTATATTTTAATTAATATATATACACACATGAAATTTTGAACTTACAGAAGGTTCAGAGTTAGAATTAAGGTAGCTCATTTGTCTCAGAAGTGGGATACTCAAGTAACCTCTCAAGGTGCTCTCCTCTACAGGAGTTCCTTCTGAACTTCTGGTAAGAATAAAAATAATTTTATACAAACTGTCCCAGTTTGTATAAAATGGAGGTGGATATCATGCTGATAAGGGTATAGAACTTGAGTTTTTCACTTTCCTGGGTAAGTCTCCTGTGTAGCATTATGTAGAAGCTGAATGTCATAATCATGCTCTCTGGGTGTGCTCAAAAAAGTGGTTCTACAATGTTGGTTTTTTTCAGGGACAAATCCTAGTTAGGAGTCCTCTGAGAATGCTTTGTGGACTAACTGTGTAAGGGGTTTAGAAGAATGCCTGTTCTCAAGGTCAAAGTTTGGTTTAGGCATAAGATTAGATGCTTAATTGATTTATCAAGACTAAAGCAGTCTTGGGCTTATGAAGAGATACCACCATTTCAGGCATCAGGGTAATGCTAAAATGTTATCTGTGCTGTGGAGATGATGAATCTCAAGTAACTAACAGATTTGCATGTTTTGTCCCCTAAACTCCTTCAACCAATCTCAGTTCTGCACTGTAATCTCTAGGATGCTTCTGCTGGGTAAGAAGCAGTATACTCTTGTGGGTCCAAAGTTAAAAGCATGCTACTGCATACATGTCCTGCCAAACAAATTGCATCGTGGCAGTGCTCTGTCTTTCCTTCAAAAAAGGTGCTAATTTGGATGTGCCTTCTTACCAGTTGCTGTTCTGTAGCTTATTATTCCTGAAACTTCTGCCCTCTTTTGGATTTGGTAGAAATTGGCCAGTGAGTTTAAACATTATTCAAGCAGAGACAGCATGGTTGTAATTTTTTTTTTTCAATGGATCTCAGAAAGATTTCAGATGTGTGATGTCTTTCTGTGAAGGTCACTTATTTCTTAGCATTTTGTTGCAAAAGAACTGCAATACCTAACCACAGGTCTCAATTACGAATGCACCATGCGTTATCTGGCAGGGCTGGTAAAGCTGGAACCAGGGTATGGTTTCATGCAGGGATCTCTCTACTCAGCAGGCCACAGACTTGGAGCAATTCTGTTGTATGGTTTTGACTTCTACACATCACATTTACCCCTTTGCATCAATTCACCACCACCTGTTTCTTACACCCTTCACTTAATTTTTCTTATCTTCTTGCTTCTACTTCTTTCGATTCCTGTCTCTACCTTTCAGTGTTTTTATTCCTTTTCTTAGAACAATGTGTTTCAGTCAGACTAGATTAGTGCAAAAAACATCTGGAACATTTTATTTACATTTACCATTATTTTTGTATTACATAGTTGTTTATTAACTTGCACTATTTTTCATTGCAGCAAAGCAAGCAATGGAGCAGGGAAAATCTCCAGTTATAATAGACAACACTAATACTCAAGCGTGGGAAATGAAGCCATATGTGGAAGTGGTAGGTTTTGTTCTGTGATTGTATCATCTGTTACAACTTTACAACTTGCCTTCATGTGTGATAAGATGGCCTGTTTTGTCCAGAAACATTTTCCTTACTCAAGTTTTTAAAGAGATATTTATTGATAAACTCAGTAATTGGTATGGTAATAGTTCAGACCAGTTTACGTATTGACTTGATCTAATCTGCTTAGCCTGGAATGAAAGCTAAACTGGGTTGGGGTAAGTGAAATTCAGCATGCTACCACCACACATTTAACTACATCTGTTTATTATACTGGTCTATAAACTTTTTGTTATATTTTATGTAATACTGATAGACATACTTTGCTTTCTGCAGGCTCTAGAAAAGGGATACAGAGTGGAGTTCCATGAGCCAGATACCTGGTGGAAGTTTGATCCTGAAGAATTAGAAAAGTAAGGTTTATATATCATTATATTTTATATAGATAGATAGACAGATAAATATGCACATATAAATATATATGTAGTACATTATATTTTATTCAGTATCTTATTTTTTAAATGCTTAAATAAAATACATTTTATACTCGTAGTTAAATAAGCATTTTGAGATATACCTTTAAATGGAAATGTTACGAATAAACAAACACAAGTGAATAGAGGTCCTGTCTTGTTGGCCCAAAAAGTCGATATTAAAATTTTGTTGGACATAAGTAGAAAAATTATTCACCCCGTAAGAATCGCTGCTGTTATAATTAATAATTATTCTGAGATATTTGTTGCTACAAAATGCTGACAGCAAGAAATAGGTAGAAGACAAAAAGAAATTACACATTTTGCAAGGAGTCTATCAATATAAGTGCTTTGTTTTGTCTGCTTTTATAGGTGTCTTAGTGTCAAAGAACAACAGTCCAGTACTAATCAGTAAAGGCTGAAAAGGAAGCTCTTATTTTAGATTATTCTGTTGCAGGATTTTTTGAAATTGTCCCCAGTCTTCAGAGGATCTGATTTAGAGTACTGTTGGACATAGGTCATTGGATTTCTGGGTTGTGAGAGTGCCTAGGAAGCTGCTTATTATTCCTGGTTAATGTCTCTCTTGTCTCAGATGTATCTGCTTTAAGAAGCTATGAGATATCAAACCACCTTAGGGATATTTCATTTTTTGAAATGTAATGTAATATTTTCATGCTTGATCACAAAGAGTTTTGTCACTGATTGTCATCTTTTATGTTTCCAACTGACTTGGCTTACAGTTGTTTCAGCTTTGTAAAGTAGCCCCTACAGTGCACAAAGTATGTGTTTATAATACTTACATTACTGACTTGGACTGTATGGTGTTTATAAATCTTTTAAAATGTTCACCTTTTGCTCCTAAGCTACCATTAATTTATTTAATGTGAAGTTTATATCTTTCCCTAAAAATGTTTTAGCATCTCCAGTTGCTTTAAATATTTGAATAGAGGCTCACTGACTGGAAACTTTATTTTTTGAGAGTTTAGGAAAGGTGGTGATGTGAGGTTTCATTTTGGTTTTCAGTTGCTTGGGGAGAGGGCTCAATTTTTAAGGTTGTAGGGGGTTTTTTCCATATTCATGTGTTTGGGAAAGAGATAATGATAGAGATGATGTTGTAGTTTTGGGATTCCCCTTACGAATTTTGAGATCAACATTTTGTGCAGTAGTTGGGCAAATACTGGTTTTAATAATAAATTTGGGTAATTTTATTAGTTGTCTGAAGTCATACATTCTAATTTCCTCCTAAACAAGATCACTTAAGACTCTTTGTTTCTGGTAATTGGAATAAAAAATACGCTACCTCCTACCTTAATTAGCAAGAAACCTTTTCTTATATTTCAGATACATGCTCCTCATTTATTTGTTTTTAGTGGTGCTGTCTAGATTGTTAGTAACTTTCGTCAAGTGATACAGTATGTCAATATTCTAGAAGTCAGATGCATTTCTAGATACTATTTTTATAGGGTTTTTTTTCTGCTGCTGGTGAATTCTTGATGTCAAGAATGTGGCAGATGTTTTAGTGTGGAATAGGTGTCAGGGTCTGTTTTCTTCAAGTGTGCCCATGAGGTACAAATTATCTTTAGAGTCACGCATGTGTGATTTTGCTTTTATTTTTGTGCACATAACTTTTGTGAAAACATCTTCAGTCCACAGACATATGTCTTGTGGTAGTGCTCAAGAATTCCTGCATAGCATTTAGACCTTTATATAAGGATTTTGTGCTTTGATACCATTTTTGGGAAGTCTTGAAAACTGCAGGCAAGAATAAAAATGAGTGGCAAAATCACTGGCAGCAGAGAGAAATATTTTTATTATTTTATTTTCTAAGTATTTAATCAGTGTTGGATGAAAAAATTGCCCTCTGTCATGTCTGTATGCTTCCTGAATAGCTGGTCAGTTGGCAACTAGAACTACTCTTTAAAAAAAAAAAAAAAAAAAAAAAGAGTTTGATTCAAGGATTTGGGGGGTAATAAGTATTCTATGTATCATCTGTATTTTCGGATGGATGTTGTTTTAATTTAAAAAAGTTACCTGCTGTGTAACTTCACGCAGAAGTGAAATGCAAACATGTTTAATATAATCCTTTTTCCTTCATGTATGATCATAAAACTACAATTTGGTATTGACTTCATTAAACTTGTGCTGATTCTTTTAAATAGTCATGTTTGTGCATATTACTTTGTCAGTATATTGGTATGTAAGACTCTTCTACTGTGGAAGCATTTAATAGTGACAGAACTTTGCTTTTATCAATAGATTCTGTGTTCCTGAAAGCAAAACCAGCTTCCAAAGCGTAATTATCTGTTAGGAGCTTTTGCTGGTACATCTGTATTGGTTAAGGACAAGGTGGTTTTATGCTCTTTCAGCATAGCCAAGCCACGAAAGGATGAGTGAAGACATGCCTGAAGAGGAGATCCCAGTATTAAATGACACTATACAGCAGATTTGTTTCCTTTTTAAAACTAATTTCTATGCTTGATGTGATTTTGCTGTTGGTGATTTTATCCTGCATTGTTCTTTAAGGAAAAGTAGTTGCTTATTTATGAAGTGATTATGCACAAGTCCATTCAGTTGTGGGTGTGCACTTCATGCTCAGAGCACTTGAGCTGTGATCTTTTTGATAGGGAAAATATTGAATAACTTTGGCTTCTACCATTTGGCATAAAAGGACTTGAACTTCCTTTTCCAGTTTTTTTCTGCCATGAGAGTCAAGTGTTTCATAGAATCCCCATAGTTCTAGCGGACTGGCTTTTTTCTCTACTGTTAACCTTGTTCATATTCATGAATAAAATCAAAACTGTTAAGACTTGTGAACTGATAAGTTCAACATACTGCTGCTCCTGGACTTCTTTAAGCACAGTGTAGAAGTTAGTAGGATTTAAACAGTGAGCTGCTTGTGATGATCATTCTAGCTTCTGATGTTGTCTCAGGGAAGAGTGTCTATGAGAGAAATACTGTACTTAAGCCTTTTCTTCCCAGAAAGCAAGCTGATAAATTACACCTTAAGGAGACAGCATAATTCTGAATACTTCTGAGATCAGCAATTCTACTTCCATTCTGAATATGAAACTAGTGTACTACCTGCAGTATACTTTGAACCCTCATCAACGTGATATGTACTTCTTTGCTGTCATAATATGCACAAATTCCAGGGGAGAGGGGGATGATCAGTCTTTTAAAATGTTTCTGTATAGAGAATTCTCTTTCCAGTATAGCCTGTTTGTTCCCGGTATTGATTCCTCCTCTGTAGAACTGAGCAAGTTGGTAAGGAGGCCCATGCCTCTTCTGTCCCTGTCAGAAAGCACAGAGATGCAGGCATATATTCCCTATTGGTATGGCCTGGAAATAATTCAGCTTGGACAAAGTTTCTTGGTGACAGGAATGCATTGGGTTATGATGAATGCTTGTCTACACCATCAAAACATTTTGCTTGTTTTATATCTGTTCTTTTAGATTCAGTTCTGGCAATTCTCTGACATTGTTTGTGTGTGAGTCTTGTGGTTTTCTTTTTGGCAGAGACCGAAACTCTCTGCTAACATGGATTTTAAGATCCTATTCCATAGATACTTAAGGAGATAGGTACATTCTAATGTAATGTCTAATGTCTTGGGTTCTTAATAGATCAAGTTCTCAGTGAAAGTAACTGTTCAAAAAACACTGCAAGAACAGGACAATACTTTTGGCCTCCCTTCCCTTATGTGTTTTGGTACATATCTAAATTTACAGCAAGTATCAGTAAGAGCTAGTAGATAAAAGGTGTCATGGGCATGCTGTTCTAGTTCAAAACTAAAATTGCTCCTTATTTTATATAGAGATTTATTGATGAGAAAATACTCTGTCATTAAGTCTTGAAACCATGTAGTTTCCATTTTTTTTATGCTAGTTTGAACATTACTTTCATAAGTAGTGGTCTATAATACGATTCATCCCTCTACTCATTAGCTAGTATACCATATAAAGTCTGATGAATAAACAGAAAGCAAAGTCCTTCTAGGGTTATTTAGGTACATAGTCCTGGTGAATAACATCACATTTCTGTATGAAGAATGACTGTATTGTTTTCTGTTATTTAATATATGTAGTGGTGAATTGTTAATAATAAATTGTTAAAGTAAACCTTAACACAAGTTGAATACTGAGAGAATGAGGACACAGTGTAATAAAAGTGAAATTTCAAATATGAAAAGCAAGAAGAAAAATTGTGAAATTAGAGAGTTTTTTCTTAAAGACTGTAAACATATAAACATACCAGACAATTTATTTAAATTTTTATTTTTGTAGGAGGAATAAGCATGGGGTCACTCGAGAGAAGATTGCTCAGATGTTGGAACGATATGAATATCAAATATCCATACCTATTGTCATGAATTCAGTGGTACCTCCCCACAAAAACACTCAAAGGCCACCTCTGCAGCGAAGACATAGGTGGGGAGGCAATACAGACTCGTGGAATTCTTTCAGTATTTCCAGTAGCCGATAACACAGTTGCAGTCAGTTAATAACAATCTGTCACTTGCCCTTCTAAAACGCATCATCACCTCCAATAAAGTAGTGGATCTTCCGTGTTTTAAATAGGCCTATTTCGAGACCATTTTCTTCTGGAGGTTGTTCCTTTAACGGACTTGCATGTAAATAAAATTGTACATTAAATGTTTTTTTAAATTATATTTATTACAGTTGTAATAACTTTGATTTTAGTGAAATATTTAATATAGTATGACATATAGCAGAGTCTTCCTTCATAAACCTAAGACAATGATGTTGTCATATATCAAGTAACTGTTGAGCAGTTTTTTTAAAGAATAGGTCGTATTAGACGTCTTTTAAACGAGAATTAAAGCCACAGAAGAAGAGGTTATTTCTGTAATAACCAATTTTAATGATTGTTACTTAGTCTTCTTATCTTTTAGGAGTGGTTTTGGTTTTTTTTTTTAAACCATTATGTCATGGATTGTCCTTTTTTTCTATTTGGCATGTATTGCCAATTGTCAAAATTTTGGTGTATGTTTTCTGGTTTTAGTTGTGGTGTTTGGTGGTTTTGGTCTCAGAAGCTCATCTGGCAGCTGAAGCTACATTCTGCCAATACAGTATTCAGCAGCCTTAAACTCTGCAACCTCAATTTTTTTTTTTTTTTTTTGTTCTCAGTGGTAGTATATAAACTATGATGGTGGCTGTACACCACCAACTTTTGTGCTGACTAAAGCATACTTAAGGTGTTGTTTTATCACTAAAATCCAAAAATTTCACAGCTATGTCTTTCTAAATCAATTTCTTTCATTTACGATAAAAATGAAGTATTAAAGCATTAGGCTGTCAAGTCCCAGCCCACAGTTGGGATGCATCAATTCAACATAAATAGTGGATATAATCTGTAAAATCATGTTGCATTCCTAATTTTGGCACAGCCAATGTAATCTGTTTAGTACATAAAAAAGAATGAGCCAGCATGGAGATGGACTAATTTACTGCCCTTTTTCTCATTAAAAAATATGAATTTGTAAATTTTTACTTTGCTTGCTTTCTAACAGCTTGCTGTATTAATAAAAAGTATTTGTCTTCAGTGTTGTTTTAGTAGTTCAGTGCAACTGAAGTTATTTTCAAACTTGTAATGTTTTATACAGATGGACATTATTACGAACGTGCTAGCTGAAATAACCTATCTTCAGGTCTAACTACATTTTATTTCCGTATATAATGAATGAGTAAATCCCTAATAGGAAGTTTTGTCAAGAACCTGAGTACATAGCTAAAAGAATTTTCATGGTTTTCTGTTACTAATTTGGTGTAATAGCCATCAGAATTTTGAAAATTCCAAAGCCAACATATTTTTTTTTTACTTCTAAACAATTTTTGAATAGGCTCTAAAAATTACTTCATCTTTGAAGTCTGAATACCATGAAAGTTGAAAATCCAGAATTCTTTGGCTTTCTACACCTATTGTGCAAATCTAAATTTGTACAATTTAATGTATATCCGCAATAACATTTTCATAAGAGATTAACTGTAGAAGTTGAAGTGTGCAGTTTCACATTTTAGTAATTGCTTTAATTATTTGAAAAATAATTTAAAATGCTTCAGTAGCGCATGGATTGTTAATATATTACATTATGTGTGTATATATAAAAAAGGAAGCTCTCCAACTATATTAATTGTATTCCCTTATTGTCTGTTATTGATACCAATTATGTGACTGTATTTTAGTTTTCCTGGTTATCTTTTTCCATGTCTCAAAAGAATCATGGAAATAATTGTAAATTGTCAGTAATACTTGAATTATCCCAAAGTTTTTCTATTTAAACATGAAAGCATAAAGGTTTTAGAAAGACTCATTTTATTTACTCTATATTACTTTAAACACCAATGAAGTGATAAAATTTAGTGAAGCTTTATGCAGTAGTCACACAGTGTGCTAAGGTATTACAAAAAAGAGCTGATTATTGAAAATTGATGTTACGATATCTTTTGGTACCTTCTGTCTTGAGTTTTTAAAGGGAATTGATTTTTTTAGCAATATTTAATTGATATTTAAGTTCTCTTTAACTGAATTTTGTATTTAAATAGATGTGAATTCATACTATTTTAAAATGGTGCAGCATTTTTTTTGTGTTATCTTTAATAAATTTTTGGTGGATGGTGAATATTTTTTATATGTAAAACATGTTGATCGATAATAGGCTTGCAGTTTGCAAAGGACACATAACAGGAAAGGAATGCTTTGCAGCTTGGCACTGTATCAAACATTTGTAAACTGCTTAATCTATAAAGCTGTGTTCCAAGGTAAGTACAATGACGTGGTAGGTGAAAACAGTGGAATTACTGTCTAACACATTTTTGTTTCATGCTAAATTAATATTTCATGAGGGTATGACAGTCATGGTCATACGTAGATCTCAGAAGTTGCTTTTACACTACAATATTTATATGTAAAAATAATAAAAAGATGATGTGACGTACATGTTGCAAGTATTGAATTTCTCCTGCTCCTTCATAAATGAGAAAAATACTTAGTCAGAAAGTATGTACAAGAAATTTAAGAATTCGCTGTTCAGTTAGACTGGGGATATAAAATTTTTTCTGATCTGGCATAGCTTTTATGCAATACACGTGTTGATGATGATAATGTATGTAGAATGAAGGTTTCCTGGTTTAGATTTTTAGTAAATTGCTAGTTCATCATATTTCATGAAATAATAGTGTCAGAATTTTTTTTTAAATGTAAATAATGCATAGAACCTTAATGCATATTCTAAGTATCTGCTGCATAGTTCAAACTAGTGAGATGTTTGATAAGTAAATGTAACCAGAATAGTTAAGATACTCAGCTGTATCCTACTCTTCTAAGCATGACATTTAAATGATAATTAATTTGCAGAACATACATACATAATTTGGTTGATATAGCTGACCAGTAAGTATCAGCTACATAGGATTACATGTTGCTATAGAAAAAAATAGTTCTAGTTTTACTGCTTTATCTAAGCTGTTTCTTGTTTGATTAGTTTACTTCCTGAATTATCAAAAGTTTTCATCAACCTTGTCTGTGACAGATGATTTAGTGTTCTTATTTTCTTTTTGTTTGGAGAAGAAAAAACAAGAAACAATTTAAAAAAAACAACAAAACAACAAACACAAAAAAAACCCCAAGAACACTACAAAACCAAACCCTAGAAGACCTATGTTCTGGTTTTGGCTGGGATAGAGTTAATTTTCTTCCTGATAGCTGGTATAGTGCTGTGTTTTGGATTTGTGCTGAAAACAGTGTTGATAACACAAGGATGTTTTCATTATTGCTGAGCAGTGCTTACACAGAGTCAAGGCCTTTTCCACTTCTCACCCCACCCCACCAGCAAGTAGGCTGGGGGTGCACAAGAAGTTTGGAGGGGACACAGCTGGGACAGCTGACCCCAACTGACCACAGGAATATTCCATACCATATGATGTCATGTTCAGCACATGAAGCTGGGGGAAGAAGGAGGAATGGGGTGGACATTTGGAGTGATGCCATTTGTCTTCCCAAGTACCAGTTATGTGTGATGGAGCCCTGCTGCCCCAGGGAGGGCTGAACACCTGGCTGCCGATGGGGAATGATGAATTAATCCCTTGTTTTGCTTTGCTTGCATGTGCAGCTTTTGCTTTACCTATTCAACTGTCTTTATCTCAACGCATGAGTCTTCTCACTTTTACTCTTCCAGTTCTCTCCCCCGTCCCACCGTGGGGGCAGTGAGTGAGCAGCTGTGTGGGGATTACTTGCCTGCTGGGGTTAAACCATGACAACCTAATATAACACTTTTGTTCCTGTCATCATGTCCTCTTTAGGTTCATTTTAGTCTAGTTTACCGTGCTACATACTTTTTTAAGCTCTTTGTCTTTAAGAAGAAAGCCAAGATTTTGTCTTTTGTCATCTATCTCTTCAAATCTTCTGCAGAGATAGTAGTTTTTCTTTGTTTCTCTGCTAATAGATAACTGAAAACCAGGCTTTGTCTAGCTGAGGTGGGACCCATAACATTTATATTTGACTGTTTTGTGTCTGTCTTATCTGATGTAATTTAGACTGTGTTATGATTTTCTTTGAGCTGACCAGTAGGATTCATTTTCAATGACTTAGAAAAAAAATTACTTCTGTCTTTTCGCATTCATGTATGATACCTGTCATTTTAACTGCTGCATCCTCCTAGCAATCAGGTTTTCTGGAAGAAATGTTTCCCTTCTCTGCCGGTTGGACTAGATGACCTTTAAAGGTTCCTTCCAACCTAAAGTTTCTATGATTCTGTGATAAGTTACTGACCAATTTACCCCACATCTTGCACTTAACCGTGAAGTGTTTCTGAAAGCTCATGAACTTGACTTAAAAGTGGACTGACTATATTACGTTTACCCCATTTAGCGTTTTTCCTGATAGTTTTCCTGTATTGCTTATATGATGAATACCCTACTTTCCAGGGATCTTGACAACAAAAGTGTGAACATCGGATCTTTTACCTGAAGCAAGACAAGTATACATATTTGAGCTTCATTTGCAGCTCTTTGCGGCTGTTTGGTACATGGACTAAAGATTCAATGAAGTATACCTGATAAAATTTCAAAACTTTTTTCACTTTATGAAACCGGCAGTTAGAGAAGACTGTGCTTATGGCTGTGCAGCAAAATTGCATTATATATAGGAGTATGAATGGAATTCTGTGTATGTGTACGTAGAAGGCACAGTTAAAACATGGTGTTTCATTCTGTTTGAATCCAGTAGTCTAGACTGAGTTCTTGTTTCTAATAATGAATACTTAGAATCTGTCCATAATGCTGCCCTTTTTGGACCTAGATCTTGAGGAGAGGTTTTATTGTGAGTGAAGATAGCAAACTATGGTATAACTTTCTAGAGCTGTTTAGGGAGATGAACTGTAAAGAGATTAAATGAGTTTGTCTTTTGCCTGGTTAGTTCTGTGGTGCTTTGTTGAGAATGTCAAGCTTTGCGCTCACTGGTACAAGTAAGATGTGACGTATTTGAGTGCGTTATGCAGCGTGGTTGGGGCCTGGAGCACATGATATACAAGGAGAGGCTGGGAGAAACAGATTGTTCAGCCTTAAGAAGAGAAGGCAGTGGCTAAGGTGGCTTAATGCTGTCTTCGCCTACCCGATGGGAGAGTATAAAGGTAGAGCCAGGCTCTTCTTAGATGAGAAGCAATGGGTAGAAGTTGCAACATGGGAGATTCCCTTTAGATATTAGGTTGTGTAATCTCCATCCTTGGAGTATTCAAAATTTGTCTGGGCAAGGCATTGAGCAACGAGATCTCGGTTGGTGTTGTTTTGAGTAGAGGTTGGGCTATATGATCTCCAGAGGCACTTTCTGACATAAATTATTCTGTTCTAATGGGTATAGTGAGAACAGTGTCCAGAATACCAAAAGAGTAAGGTCTTATCTATCAGAGAAGACTTTTAAGTCACTAACAGAATTGCTGCCTGGTTTCAGGGTGTCAGATACAGGCTGGCATTATTACAGCAGTCCATGATTCTCTTCTTATTCTCAGATGGACACCAAGTTTCTGGCTTTAACTGTAGCAGCAAAACTGGCTGTACCACTTACTACGATTGTTTTGCTTCATAGCTGTATTGGCAGAGTTGCTCACAGGTTCCTGACAACACCTTTAGTTGATCCTTTTTTTTTCTCCCTCAGGCAGTGTCCATGACCACTTGTCTCTTGTTAGTTGTACTGTTTTTCCAGACTTAGAAAATACTGGCATATATTAGTGTTTATCTGCAGTAGTTTTTCATTTTCTGTCCAAAGACAGACTTCTATTGATACTTACTACATTGCAGCATTGAAGGACAGTTTTCTGCATCTGTTCATCCCCAACGCTCTCAATAATGCAAGGCTGTTTTGTAAAAAGTGGTATCTTCAAGGGGTAATTCATCATGCCTTTTGGTGAAAGATGTTTAAAAGGGAAATGAGTTAATACCAAAGAGCAGTATGTAGAAATAGTAAGTAAAAGTTGGATGCCAGTATGACAAAACACTGAGATTTGTTGAAAAAGGTGTAGTACCTTCCAGAGCATGCACGTTATAATTCAATGCTGTGTAGCTCTTAGTATTTCATATAGCACTTGAGATGCATAGAATGCATTGAGTGCAATACCTGGAGCAGATGTTCTGAATAGCAACATTGTCTGCAGTTAGGAGTATTTGAATTTTAATGTTGCTATAATATAGGTTAGAGGCTGGTTGCTTAGTATTTACTGATACTGTTTTCTGTACTGCTTTTCTCTTGTAACTTTTTTCCCTTTTTTTGCCTATTTTTGAACTGCATCCTTCTCATCTGTCTGGTCTGTCTCAGTCCTGTGTGTTCAGTTACTACAGTTGTCTTCATAATTCTGGATCCATCTCCTCCTTCCTTTTTTTTCCCTGAACTATAAACTTGTGTGGAGAGCTACACCTTACTCTCTATTATTTTAATGCCTCAGTTCAAAGTGATGCTGACTTAAAAAATGAATATATGTACTCCCCTCCCCACCCAGGCCATCCTTTTGAATTTTTTTCTTGTTCTGCTGAAAGTAGTATTTTCTGTCATGCAATATATTTTTCTTCTTTCCTCTTTTTCTTAGCCTCATTAAGTTTGCAGTCTTCTTGTGTTTTTGGAACTCATACTTATGTTCACAGAATTATGGTCTGTGCTTTGGTGGATATTTAATTACTTTGTCTTTGCTACAATTTTGTTGATTGATTTTTAAATGCAGTTAAAATAAGTCATCTTTCATTGCAAGTTCCTAAGAGCAAATAGTGTATTACATACTTGCAAATATTCCATTCTGCTCTCATGGCTCTTTAGGTACAGTGAGAGGAATACACTCCTTACACTCCCACCCATATTTTTCCTCAACTTGATTTTGCTTGCATCTTACCTTAAACTTCATTCTACATTTGTTTTGTGTGTGAACGTGCCTTGGCAAGAAAGGCAAACACTTCACCCTGTAAAACTAATTTTGACTTTAAAAAACCTTTTTGTCGTACTTGCTTATCTCTATAATCTGTTCTGAAGGTGCCATCTAGGCCTTCAAGTACTATGATGATATATCTCAATATGTAGTTTTCTTTATTTTCTGGTTAAAATTATTATTTATTTATTAATCCATCTATTTATTTATTTGAAGAGTAGGCTCTACGGTGGCCTTAAATACACAATGAGGATATTTTTTAGGAATTGGGATCTGGAAATTCTGTCTTAGTTGTGGAGCATGTTTTAGGACATGGTTTATTTCACAACCTCATGAGAGCCTCAGTAAATCTGCCTTTTCCTGGGTAGAGCTTCTTGAGTGGAATTGCATAAGCACATGCCTAGAAAGCAGCAGATTGTAAGGGAGAGGAACTGAAAAAATGCATTGTGAGGTAGCTCACATATATAAATTTTGAACTCAGATCTTGTCTCTCCGAAAATCAAGGATCCACTCAGATTAAATACTGTCTTGTATTTGAACTGGTTAGATCATATATACATTATGCAATATATCTGTAACAGCAACTGTGTTTTTCATTTGGAAAGAAAAAGGTTGAGATTTTTAAGGTACTTATTACAGTTGCATATTTTTTCAAGAGCTGTGAATTGGCCATTAGGCAAATGGGCTTTGCGTTTGCAGTGGATAATGTTGTTGTCTGTGGCCAGTCGCAGTCTTCACCAGCGTGCTTCATGGTCTTCAACCTGGACCACCAGCTTGATACAGTGGTATGAAATGTGTTCCAGTGTTGCTGAGAGGAGGGTGCTTAGGATTTAGTGAGGACTGATTGCTTCATATCCACATATGTAGTAATGCTATAGTTTGTCCGGAAGATAATGAAAAGCTGAGACTGATCATTGTCTGGGAAGGTGGGATTTTTCTATCCTATTACAGAGTTTTGAAAGTGTTCCTTAAAATCTCCTGTAGAAATGTCTTTATATCAATAGAAAATTAAGAAGCACTGCTGCACAGCACATTACACCAAACTTTATTAACTAGAGAAAATTTGACTATAGTTCCTATTGCTCCAAACTACTTCTCAAAGCAGCATCTTTCTTGTCTAGCCTGGACTAATTTCAATCAGGTTGGCTTCATGCTTGAGCTGCTATCATCCAAGTAATAGAACCGATGTGATCAAACTTGACAAGATGATTCATACTGTACTTCCAGTGCATAACACTGGCATCTGTATCCATCGTGTTCTCTCCAAAAGACTAAATTTTGACAGGGAGAACTTAAATGAAAATTGATTCCATAAGCCTTCATGGGTGAGAAGGCTGATGATAAAGCTGCAGTTTCTTCTCTGTCTTGTAAGTGCATCCCCCTAAGATGGATTCAGATCGCTTGGAGCAATTCAGTTGATCTTTTTTTTTTTCCCCTCCTTCTTAACCTGCTTTTTAACACTGAGCCGTACTTAGTGTTGCAGAGAAATCCAGTAAAACAAAACATGGTGGCTCTTCTCTGACTGTTAGCATCCATCAATATCTCGTTTGCTGATTATATATATATATTCCCCGCCCCCGCCCCAAAAAAAAGTACCCCCCCCCCCCGCCCCCCCCCCCCATGTCAGGTGAGATATTTGTGGCACCTAAATGAGGTTGAAAGCAGCTTTTGAGTTGTTTTGTTCAGGAAGTACGTGTTTGATTCTGAGCAGAAGTATATTCAGTACGTATACATCAATTGTATATTCAGGATTGATTTCCTTAATGTTGCTCAACATCCTATGACTATGAGCTGAAATAGGAGATTGGCTCTTTCATAAAGAAGACGTTTATGACTTTCAGAAACCAGGCAGGACAAAGATCAGTCAGATCACCCCACCTGAAACTTCTTGTGGAGTCAATGGACTGTCATTTGAATCTGAATTGCTGTTACTGGCACCTCAGGCACTTGGGGGTTTTGTTGATTTTTTTTTTTTTTTTTTTTTTTTTTTTTTTTTGGAAAGTCAAATGGTTGCACTTTGGCATGTATTTGATTAAATGAACAGCTTCTAAAGGCATGCTTTGATCAAACCAATTGTACGCTATTCTCTGTGTACTCCATAGGTCGATGCTTCTTGTGTCTGGACTATAAACAGGGCAGCAGCCTGATAGCTGATTATACATTGCACCAAACTGTATAAACAGCAATCCTGTAGAAATGGTAAAGATTGGAGTAGCTCTTTGAGCGTTGTGATAGAATAGTCTTTTATGATGGCAATGCTGTTGAGAGACAAATAATAATAAAGAGCGAGTTACTTAAGATTGAATGCAATTAGTAGGATCTTTACTTATTTGGGGTGGGAGCATTGATTGGCAACACTGTAATATGTAAACATTTCTTATGAATAATTTATGGTGAATTTCCTTAAGGTGGGCTGTGAGGCAGCCTAACGTGTTGGTGCTGAAAGTAGTCACCTTGCTCCCACCAGCCACTGCCTTTGTCTTAGCTAGACACTTATTTTACTTCTTGCTTTGGTGAGTTAAATCAGCTCAACAACAAAGTAAGTACTTGTTTTCTTTTCGTGCAGGCTCAAGCAGATAAATCCACCCACAAGGAGGGTGATAGAGCCAGCAAAAGACAGGTAGTGGAAGTGCAAGGACAGCATCTGGAACAAAGTAGAAAAGGGTGTCTAAGACTTTCTTCAGCAACAAAAAAAATGCTAAGTTGGTTGCTCAGCTGTCTAATGAAATTTAACCTTTCAGGAAGCCCAATAATGCTGACAAGTTATTTTGCATGCTTTTTTGTTTTTTTTGCAGTTGCTTGATCACCTAACACCAATATTCCATTTGGGTTTGAGGAACTTTATCACTCATTTCAGTATTAAAGGGAAGATACGTAACAAAAAGGCTGGTGCCATGACTTTGTTTATTATTCCAAAATTACAACTTCAATTTCTTTTTGTTGCTGAAAGTCTAAACCATGACATAAAGTTAGGTCACAAGGAGTTCAGCAATGCACTTGGACTTACCAGGTGGAGAAGGTGAAGTGTATCCCAGTAAATGCCATTTTATGGAAGCAGCTCTACTAAAATTTTGATGTTGAAAACCCACTCCAGAGACATTGGACATTTCTGAAAGAGCATGTACCTCGTTGCTAAATGTCATATGGAATTGCTTTTTAAATTTAGGAGTTCCTCTGTATGTCATTACAGCAATGACTGCAGGCATTTTTTGACACCAAGCAGACATCAGCTTAGATGTATGCTAGAGCTGAAGTTTGTACAACTACAAATAACTCTTCTCTGGTTTTGTCGTTTTTCAGCAAAATGTGACTAATTTCTCTAGATTGTTTACTTTGAATGTTCTTTCTCACCAATCATGAAGATGCATTTGTTTCTCCAGTGAAGAGCATCATCTGAGCACTGACTCTCAAATCAAGCTGGACACTGCTATTTTGAGCTGTAGGTTGACCTTGAAGTCATGTGTAACAGAGTTACGGCAAAAAGCTTTTAATACTGTCTAAACGGTAGGCTGGGAAACTTCAAAGTGTTGTTAGAGAAAGTGAATTCCTATTTCAACAAAAATACTATTACATTTTTTCAGGTCTATTTATTACTAACCATTATTTTTAAAATGCATAATATATAGCAAAATTTAAATATCAACTGAAACTGCACATTTTTTCCCTTTTGTGTGTGTTGTATGTGTTTAAAAACAACTCACTGCCCCGAGTCTATCTCCATGCTGGTTCTTGCATTTTCTCAGTGTTTGTGTGCCATATGGTTTTACAATAAGGAAAACTCCTCAAAAGTCATGTAGGTGGACTACAAGAGGAGGAACTAAGATAAAACTAAAGAAAACCAGTAGACAGTTTGCTCCACTAAATGCAAAAACCTTAACATGATACTGGGTCTAACCCAAGCAGGAAATTTTTAGCTATGCCATCATGGTGCATTAGTGTTTCTTTGGCATAGTATTTTCTTAGTATCAGTTGGCAAAAAGCAGTTGTCTGGAAAAGTGAAGAATAATAAATTTCATTATTCTGCACTTAGTAGTCTATCACTTTCCATTTTGCTTTAGTCATTTCTTTAGGAAATCTGAACCTTTAGAAAACTAATTTTGCTGAGCTGCTATATAATTTCTCTTCCCAAAGCACGGGAATGACATAGTTGATGTATTTGTTATGAACTATTGAATGTCACTATTGAAGGTCATATCCAGGTGTGTTAAATCATTGGCCTGGACCAACATTTGTATTCATTACTGTTTTGACACGCAACAATTGCAATGCAGTAATAGCTGCTAGTTTCTCTGGATCATCCACGTTCTTCTTTGGTGGATATATTTCTGCTGGTCTTGCATTCTAAAGTGAATCCTGTCCAGCGTGGTTTTCCTTCCTGATTCAGAATGAATGGTGAGGAGGAGAGCTAAATGTGCTGACCTCTGAGACTTTATTTTTTCTTTCTCATTTCTGCAAAGTTCTACAGTACCTTTTGGTGTGGCATCCTAGCCTAAGAAAGTTTCTGCCAAGCATTGTCCTGAAAGTGGTGTCAGAGGTATCAGGAGTTAGGCATCAGAAACATGCTTGAATCAGTATTAGAGAAGTTCACTTCCATCAGCAGCAGTGCAAATTCAGATCTGGAAGAAGTGAGTGGTAAGCAAGAGTATAGCTACGATAATACCAAGACTGGAGAAGTCCATTCCTCCCCTGGGCCAGTGCTGACATTGGCAATTTGGTTCTAATTTCTGCAGAGTTGTTAACGGCAGCACAAGGGCCTTTAGGTACAATACTAAATTCTTCTTGGAATCGGTGCACAGATCTGATGCTTTATCCCCCACTCCATTAAAAACAATTAAAAATGGGGCATTATTTTCTGTTTCACTGGTAAGGGGGTTTATTCTGAAAACTTCAGAGAATTTCCTTGTCTAAAAATACTTTCAAGTCATGAATTTTCATTACCAAAGAAGAAAGTTAATGTCAGGATTTAAGACATGATCTGCCATTAGTATATGATTTCTGCAAATTGGGGTTATATGTAAGAATGTAACATCTCCGACTACCATTGCAGATACTTCACTTTTATATCATTTAATTCAGTAGACAAATAAGATCTATTCAATCCTAAAACTTCATCTGGCATCTAGTGTCTCTTTTCTGGGGAGAAAGGAGGCATGTTGCTGAGTAGGGATCGTATTGTGAGCAGAATCTGGGGCGGAATTTGTCTTGGCTGACTTCAAGCACCTGCACTGTAGATATCTACACTTAAACCATAGGGCGCTGCACTGAAAATACACTGATTTGGAAAGGGGGAAGTCAATTTTCATTACTTGGAGGAAAGCACCATGTGGACTTAAATGCCAACATTTGAGGGAAATCCCATTTCTTAGCAGGACGTCTCACCTGGATGCCATTATAGGGCAATCAAATTTGTGTGCTTTCCAGCAAGATCTTTTCACAGATCCATAGTGCTTGTTGCAGCAATATCGAAGCACCAAGACTTTTGAATTCTCTTCCGGTCAAGTGACTTTGGGACTATACTGAGGCCGAGAAGGCTGCTGAGGTTGTTCACACTCAGATAATCGGGAGGGTTTGCTATGTAGAGTTCAAATTAGAAAGAATTTATATGAGACTAACAATGAATAAATTTAAGAATTTAATAAAGGGTAAAGATAGGTTTCCACAGGTGACCTTTAGGTCTCAGATTGCCTACTATTGACTGTCTTTCCCTCTGCATGCACCGTCACCCCTTTTTTTATTTCTCTCTTAAGAACTTCAGAATACAGCACTTAAAACAGCTTATGTTACATATGAATGCCCAGAAAATAACTAATTTTACCCTATAATTCTTCTAGCTACTGCTTTGTTTGCTTTAGTGTGTTGTGTGAAGTACCATCCTGAACAAAGAGTTACAGAAAAGGAGCAGATGTTTAATATGAAGATTTATCAGTCAAACTTAGCTCTGAAAATCTCATCTCTTTCTGAAGAGTTGCACAGGGAGAAGTTAGATTTCTGGACTAGGTTTTTTTTACATGTGTTCACTTCAGGTTTAGCTGGTGGACAGGTTAACATCAAAATTTCAGAGAAGTCACTGTTAGGGCTGCTATCTGTTAAATTCAATGAGAAATGCAGACCAAAAAGAATCAGATGTTCTGAAAAGAGCTACAAAATTAATTGTAAATAACTGCCTACAACTGTGTTAATTTTTCTGTAGGGTATCATTTTGTCACTAATAAAATATGAAATATCTTTTCCAAATACCTATGTGTCCACATATAATATACAAAGCAGTAAATATCAGAGTTGCTGTAGTCACTGTACCTTTACATTGTTCAGATTTTTGGTTAATATGTTTTGAATTAGAGTCCAGCTTATCTATGTATAGTCCATTAAATCTTAATGGATGAAATTTTCTTACTATGTCCTCCACTTAGTTACCTTTCTGCTCAGCATGATGTTTAATGAAATTTCAGAATAGCAGTAGCTCTTCAGTATATATTATTCAAACATCATTTAGAAAGACATCCAGAAACATGTTGTTTGGTCTTGCAATGATTTGTGATACTTTTTGTAAAAGCAAAGTTAATGAGACAGCACTTATGTTTATTTAAATTGCTTTAAAATGTTCAAGATTGTTCTGAATTGTAAGGTGTACATTTGTTTAATCAATAGAAGGTTTTATCTGAGATTTTATCTGTTTTAAAAAGCAAATGGTCTGTGATTGATCATCATATTAACATAAAATACCTATTACTCAAATTGAACACTGTAAATACATTATTACTGATTTTTTTTTTTTTAACATTTAATTTTTTTTATTTTCACATAGGGGGATGACTTTGAAGAACCCTGGGCACCTGTTGACAAAAGCAAAGCAGAGGAAAAAACGAAAAAGAAACAAAAAAATGAAAGGTAATCATACAGAAATTACAAAGAAAATATCAGGAGGAGCAGCTCATCATCCAATTCCAGATGACCAGGACACATCAGAAAGTGAAGGGGATGATTCAGAAGAAGAAAACAGCAAATCATTGTGTACATTCAGTGAAGCTGCAGAGGATCCAGTAACAGTTCATGAAGAGGAGCCTAACAGTGATGATGAAAGCCTAAAAGAAGCTGCAGTGGTTTCAAGGGAAAGATTTCCTGTCGCTGTGTCTGAGGTCTCAACGATGTTGAACAGTGCATTGAAAAATGAATTGCCTGTAGAAAGTGACAGTTCACTTCTAATAGATGTAAAACCTTTTTCTACTGAAAACCTAACCAAAAATGCATTTGATGATAAGGAAACAAATCAAAGGCACAAAGAAAATCTTTGCAGAAGTGGTTTCCTAAAAATAAGCAATGATAAAAATTCCATCCAGGAAACAGAAGGCATCTTTCAGGATTATAACATGCCACTGTTAAGCACAGAAAGCAAACTCAGATCGTATCAAATTGCATGTGAACCTGACGTGAAAGCTGAGCTGTTAAGTTCAAATGGTGAAGAAAAAGAAATCTCTCAGTGTTACAATTCAACCGTACGTGATAAAATGCCTGATAATAACATAGAGGGCAAAGGTGCATTAAAAGCAGAAGAGAATAGCTCTAATGCCTGGGCTTTTTTTCCAATTAATTTACCTACTGAGGAATTGCACCTGGGCTTTGATACACAAGTTTCTCTCTCTTCTTGGTCTGAGGATAAATCTGTAGGTGAACAAAGACCCCAAAAAATGAGGAAACCTAACCAGACTCATATGAACGGTTCAACACAGCTAAGCTGCTATCAGTCAAATGAAGGATTGGTAAAGGAAGCTCATCAGGTAACAGTAACTGAGGAGGCTGGAAATATAATAAGCAATGGTCTATCAGCATCTCCAGCTGATGAAGTGCACTTTGATTCCCTTGTGGAAGCCAGGGCCACCTTCATGCAGTGTTCGAGTGAAGCAAATGTTCCAAGAAATGATGCTGCATCACTTACATCGAAGAGGAAAAGGTACAGAAGAATTGTCAACTTGGCACCAAAGTTTAATCTACCAAGAGAGATTGCTGGTAGTACAGAGGGAAGGAAGGAAGTCGCAAGAAAAGCTGATGTTCCCAAAAAAAGTGTTTTAGAAGTGGAGCAAAAGAGCTTTCTAAGCAAGGACCGTGGAGAGGAACACAAGCAGAACTGTGCATTGCAGGAATATTCTGCACCTTACAGTGTCATCGAGGCAAGCTATTCCTTACCCTCCCCAAATGCAGATGCTCAATTACATGATGTTTCTTACATTCATTTGGGACAATCTTCTCCTGTGGCAAAATACTCCTGCAGGGTTTGTGTAGTTTCCAGGATGAAGGAGGAGCAAGCTAGAACTCTTAAGCAACAACACGTAGTTGACAAAAAAGAGAGTGAACAAGTTTCTTCAGAGGTTACAAATAGACAACCAGATATTTTGTCTTCTGTTAAAGTTGTTTCTGAATATCCAGAAGATTCGAGTATGTTGGCAAGCTGTGGTGAAAATGTTCATGAAGCCGACGGCCCTGAGCCAGCAGAGGCCTCACAACTTGAAGATAATCAAGATGTGAATATGAAATGTAGTTTTCTGGGACTTCCCTTATCATTAGGATTTGCTTTTCAACTTGTGCAGCTCTTTGGTTCTCCAGGTCTTCCACTGGGTAATACTATTCTTACTACTCCTATGTAAAAAACCAACCAAACAAAAAAACCCACAACACCCCAAACAAATAAAAAAACCACCAAAACAATCAAAAAACCTCTCCCCAAATCCCTATGATTAAACACTCATTTTTATTGCAGGTACTAATTAATCAAATATTAATCCTATTGAAATGAATCACTGCTGCTTGGTGATTATTTTGTTTATCTTATTTTATTTTTTTACCTAAAAATCTTCTTCAATCTCTGTCAAAGGTGCTGTTGGGTTTGGCCTCATATTTGTAGTCTCTTTAGTAACAAAGACTTACTAACTTTAAACCCAAATCCTACTCTGTATGACTTTACATTGTCTTGATTACAAAACTAAATGAAAACACGGTACAAAATGTGTGCTCTTATACAAAGGTTGCATGTTTGGTTTTATATTCCACCTAGTTAATACAGCAGCATTCTTTTTTCTTTATTTAGTAATTTTTTCATAGACCCTTAAGTAGTTTAGATACTGTTGAAAAACTTTCCCAGAATCAAATTTAATTGATTTGATTGAAAATCAAATTACAAGATGCATTTTCTGATAGTGCATACCTTCTTTTTAGTCATGCATGATTAAGAAGCATCACAGTTGCATACTTGCCTTCCAGAGCTCCAGTTGTCGTATTTTGGTGCTTTCAGTTTAATCTTTTTAAGTTAGCGGTTGTAAGTATGATGATCAGTCCTCGAAGGAGTTGTGTGTGGCAACCACGATTTCCAAACTTACTGCAAGCTAGCCTAACCGTGCAGAGCTGCGGCCAGCAACCACAACAGACATTTGTTTGGAGATCACCCTAGGACATGGTGCTGTGTATGCACCTGCTGAAAGAGCCACATTCCCTGTGCTTAAATTTCTGCAACTTCTTTTGTCCAAATTTAGTCGGTAGAAAAACAGTAACTTTGATGTGGCCAAGAAATAGGATTAAAAAACACAGACCATTTTTTCAGCACATAGACCTTTACACTTGTTTGTTGCAGTAGAAATTAAAGTCAAGCATGTGTTTTCATATGAAAATTTTAAGATGATGACTGAGGAGTAGCTTATGTCTGTTTATCTGCCCAAACTGACCTTGGGATTCTTTGTTTTTATTGCAAAAGTTGATGGCAATGCTGCCAGAACAGTGACGGCAAACCACTGGCAGCACTACTAGGCTTGGTACTGGTACGTTTGGTGTGGCCAAAGCACCTGCAGTGCTGCTTCATCTAAAGCTGGCACCACACACCTAAGGATTTGCCGTATAGAGCCAAAACAGAGCAGGGAACTACTGCTCATGTCCTCAGCTATTACATATAAAACATTCTTCTTCTCCAAACTTGGTGAGTCTTCATACCTGCAATCTGAAATTTCATCATCTAAGAGGGAGTGGAGTTGGCCATGGCTTGAAAACAGGGATCTGCTGGGGAAAAAACAAAAACAGGCATTCAATAATTGAATAGGTTAGTGAACCAAATGTCGTTCTTTGAGCCAGTAACAGGTGAAATTCTCTGGTGTTTAGATGAGTTTCCACTGGAAATAACCTTTAAGAAATACAAGCCCACCCTGATATCTCTCTAAAGCCCTGCCAGCTTGTGATGTTTGGAGGGGTCCATCAATAATTGTGCGTGCTGTCTGCAGAAGGCTGGCCACATTCTTATTTGACTGTAGTTTTCCTACAATTTGAAAGATTCTTGTGCTTTCTTGTGGCCTGTTATATATTGATAGCCTGCTATTTATTCATGTACAGATTTGAGCTGCAGTATTTTACAACACTGGCAATTGCAATCAATTTTTATTGAAAATGTTGGGGGGGGAATTTTTTCTAAATAAATGTCTTTGGTTATTTATAAATTGAAGATTTAGTAGACTGAATTGCTTGTATGATTCTCATATAAGCATAGAATATATTTTTAGACTGTTTTCCTACAAAGAATCTCTTTTCAACTTCTTAAACAGTGTTAGAGTTAAAACATTAAAAAAAAAATTTCTTTAGTGACATTGCACAAATTCCTATAATTAAACATTTTAAAATTTAGAGGTTGTTACTTAAGTTGCATTTTGTTTAATTTATGGGCTGAACGCTTTCTGGTTTTCTTGTTTGTGCTTAGTTTTGGGCGAGTCTGTGGGGGAAATGAAAGTATGGTAGGAAAGGCTTTGCCTAAAAAAAAGAAACCAAACCCAAATCTCCTCTCCCCTCCTCCCCGTCCTGTGCACCGGCCTTAGAATCTAGAAAACCTAAATTCTGGTTTTGCTGCTGGCTCATTTAAATATCTTCTGATTTTTAAAGAAAGTCTATACATACAATGTGTGCAAAAAATGTAATTCAGTGATATATTTTGGCTATGGAGAGATCTGAACACTCAACTGCAAAAAATATTTTCTTCTGCAGAATCCTTGTTGCCAGATGATTATATAGTTCCTCTTGACTGGAAAGTTTCAAAGATGATCTATTTACTGTGGAAGACCTCTGTGGAGGTACGAATTTTAGGGGATTTTGGAAGTCTTTCCAATATTCCAGGTGTAAAGAGGAATCCTTCAATTCATAAGCAAGATGATGTCCTTTGCTCATAAATTTGCTTTGTTTTATAATACCCACAGTGAGGAGATGGATGTTTTATGTAGTCTTCTGAATACTTCCATAACCAGCTCCAGGCCATGGTAGGATTCGTGTTTTGAAAGATCAGCTTCAGAAATTTATACGAAGTAGTTGAAGGAGGAAAAAAAAAAACAGTCTTTTCCTCGATACGTGTGTCCTGACCTGGCCTATGTTTGTTAAGTACAATGTACCATCATCTAGTTGTTTTCCTTCTTAGAGTTTTCTCCCATCATCTGAACAAATTTCATCTTCTGCTAACAGTAGCTTCTTCACAGCTACTTCTACAAAGAGTTGTAGCAGAGAAGTTATACTGAGTGACTAATGGCAGCTTAATTCTCCTTGTCTAGATACAAAGCGTTACCTTACAAATTACTTCCCGCTGTGGCTCTTGCTTTGTGAAGGTTTGCTTTTATTTAAGGAGCACTGTAGTGTCTGGTACTGGAAATGAGGAAAACCCTGTAAATACAATGAAACAGTAACTATAAAATAGAGCATGGACCTTGTTCTTTCCCAAAATATGAAAATCTCTTGTCACATTCTTTTTTTTCCCCTCTGGACTATTATTGTCTGTTTTAGGAGAAACAAAAAACAAATGGATTGCAGAAGGGAAACACCTTGGCTGGTAAGTGTATTCAGTGATACAAAACCTGCATAAAATATCTCTGGTTCAGAAGAGAAAATGGTTAATGCTGAAGTGCATCAAAGGTTTTCAGCACAAATTAGTGATAACGCTCCTCTTCGTGCAAAAGCACTGGGATGTGATAAATGACTTTGTGCCTCCGTGGATTGTGTACATGGTACGGCAGAGCTACGGTTGCTGTGAATCATCACACTGTATTTCCTGATGCAAGTGCAGAAATTCTTTTAAAGTTTCCCATATGGAATTCATCCAATACTTAGCTCGTTTACCCGATTCCAGATCAGAAGAACATTTATAATGAAAAAGTCTTTCTTTAGACTTTATTTCTTTGAAAAGTTGAGCATCTTCAGCTTCATTAAACTTACTGGTCACTAAAGATTGCCAGCATAATAATAGGTCAGGCTCTGGAGCAGCAAGAGGTCCATGGGAAGCTCTGGATTTCTGCATGCATTAATTCCTGCCATGTGTAGATTACGGGATAAGGTTGTTGGTTGTCTTTTTCCATGATTTCCATATTAGTGAGTATAATTTCACAAGTTGCGTAATATGAGATGAAAAATACACAATAGTAGCTTCCTGGAAGTTGATAGGATTTGATGCCTGAAATAGGAGAGGAGTTCTTCCTTTTTAAAAAAAGAAAGGGAAAACGATGCTCTGGGAGAGCTAAGAGGAAGCATAAGAGTAGGAGTATATATATGTATATGTATACATACACACACATATATATCTATACACACACACACACTCTTTTCCTGTCAGAGACAAACCTGAAAAACATAGTTTATTTTGTAGGCCATTTAGGAGTCAAAATCAAGAGTATTTTGATGAAAAGAAAGCTTGTTCTAGAAATACTCTATTCTGAGCTAATATAAATGACAGACTACATAAGATAATTAGATCATTTCAGGTGATTTTGGCTGCAGTTTGTAATTTGTTTATTTTTTAGATGATATTACTAGTCTTGAAGATCTAAATAAAAATGGTGAAGACAACCAAGACTCTTCTGAAACACTTCCAGAAATGGAGCTGTTTCAAGGAGTGATTGAGGAGGGCACCACGACCTATGCTAGCACTGGCTGTCTGGATGCTGTATTTCATCAGTCGTGATGGATCATCTTAAATTCTGCATGAAGGAAAAGGTAATCAGTTACACTTGTGAATGTGTTTCATTCTTCTGTGATGATATTTGACCAAACAGCTGAAGAACATTGTTTGTTATAATTTTTAAGGTGCGTTTAGTATCACCCAATCTACTTTTTTTTTTTTTTTTTTTAATTCGGGTTAGGGATGAGGGTTGTTGGGGTTTTTAATCCCGAGTTGGGAAAAGAGAAAGGCAGCATTTTTTTATTAAAGCTGTCTTATTTTTCCCCTTCAAAAATCTAAAACCTGCCTGGTGGAGTGAAAGCGGTAGTCTAGGATGCCGAAGAGCTGGGCTTTATTCCCAATTTAATTACTGCAGTGATCTGTAGTGAGTCATGTCATCTCAGTGCTATTTTCCTTGTTCCTTCAGCATGGAGAGCAACGTTGTGTTAAGGGTCTAATTATGAAGAGCACTGTCTGAACAATAAAACAGTATTTCACTAAGTTATGAGAACATGTGGCAGTTCTGCTTTTCAGTAGAGAATCAGCAGCAGGAGGTCGCAATAGAACTCCATATATTGAAGTGTTAATTTTTCATGAATGTTTTCATTCAGTATGACAAAGTGTGCTACCAAGTATTAGAAAGTATTATTGTGTTCATGCTTGTCTTGTGAACTTTTGAACCCTTGGGTAACTTGGCAAAGTTTCTTCAGTTTGTTTATGAGAGATATTTTAGGTAGACTATGATAAGAAGGAAGGACTTTTGGATCCAGCTGGAAAACACTAGCTTAACTCCCATATGGCTTTCCATCCGTTTTTCTTTCCAAAGTGGAAAAGGCATTAATCTGTAGTTTTAAAATAAGGAAACTGGGGTACATAGAAATAGAATAACTTGCACCGTGGGCAAATTGAGCCAGAAGAAAACATTCCAGATCTTGAGGCTTAAATTGTTCCCATCCAGACCTCACAGGACTGCTGGAATATTGTCCACGTGGGGTCTGACCAGGGGTCTATGTCATCCCGTGTCCTGTGCCTGACGTGAGCACGAGTCGATGGCTGGAGGAGGAGTCAAAGAGGAGACTTGTGCTGGGCTGGGACAGTTATAAAAGCAGAAGTTGATGTTTTAAAAGGTTTCTTAATTTTCACAGTGGAGGTTCATGACAGAAGTAAAGTAGTTGAATAGTTTAGGTTGGAATTGAAACCTCTTCAATGGGGGTTGATTTGATTATATGCCTTTTTATATCATTGATGATAAAAAAAGACATTGCAGGTCATTTGCTGATTAGCCTGTACCAACTGCCGATGTAGGAAGGTGAGGGGAATATCTCTGAACCACATAGTGCAGACAGCACTGATCTTGGAGGTGCTGTCAGCACAGATTATTAATAAAATCAATAACATCTGGTAGTGGTATTGTCCTCTTACATAATCAAATACTAAAATATTTGATAAGCAAATAAAAAAAATATTTTCACCAAATACTTAGCCCTATGTCAGCCACAAATTTTTGGAAGTTACTTATTTGTAATATCGCATATGTGTACACTACACAGGCAAGATTTTTGCTGATGATACTGACTGACCATCTCTGTGTGGATTTGTAACCTAAGCTATTACCCAGAAATGTCCAGGTTTATTGATTAAAATGTTTTTATCATAAAGAAACAGACTTGGAGAGCTCTGCTGTCTTCCCCGAAGAAAATTGTCATTAACCTGGAAATTGATGTTTTGGGGGTTGTGTACTTCATGAAAGGCAAGGCATACGTTAGCAGAGTGTTCTGCCTTATTGTCGACACCTGTATCTGGCTGCTGAATCCAGCAACCTGGTTTTTCCGTTAGACTTACGCCCGTTGTCTGTCTGCCATGCTAGTCCCAAAATTCTTTCAGCCTTCCTCTCCCGCTTGTCCCGAGCGCAGCAGAAGCGATCCGCAGCCCTGTGCGTTTGCGAGCCGGCCACTGACTCCTGGTCCGAAACAAAACGTCGTTAAATCCCAGTGCGTTACATGACCTTGCAGTCTAATACTGTGGTGCTGGCTTATGTTAGTTCTAGGGAATATAGAATTAAATCAGTACGTACTTTGCCATGAAAGAAGACTCCCAGTCAGTGTTTGGTTTAAAAAAAAAAAAAAAAAGGCATTGCACGCTCTGCACAGGCAGGACTTGAAAGCCATGAAGACCTGTGCTGAGGTGGCATGGTTATGTTGGAGGTCCCTGCTGGCAGATGAAGCCTATTGTAATGGTTGATTACCCTGGTCCTGGCCACATGGTCCCATCCTTCTTGCAGCAGCTTTGGTGCTCAGCAAAGCCTTTGATTGGGAATGCTAAGCTGGCTAGGGCCTTGTATTGGGAGGAGGAGGAGGGAAGTTAGTTGGGGAGGTGGGGGATTGTTGGCTTGGTTTTTTTTTTTTTTCTTTTAGTTGAAGATCTGAGATGCGTCAGGGAAAGTCCTGATGACTGTGGAGGGAGGAGATGAGACACTAGAGGTTGGTTGGGTTTAGGCCACTCTAGTTGTGGTCTGCTGCCTTGGGCCAAGCTGGTATGATGGCTCGCTGCTGCCGAAAGCGGGAAGTGCCATTCCTCCCCGCCCTGCTCCAGTTATCAGCTCTGGCACTTGCTGGCTGACATAAAGGCTATAATTTAACTCACTAACCCCACAGGAAACAAATGGAGCGTTTTCTGCTAGGCTGGTGAATTTAGATAAGCTTGTGTAAGGTCCAGCTCGGTGCCAAAGCTGGGGCCAGGCAGCAGATTATAGAATCATGGAATTTATAGAATAGTTTGGGTTGGAAGGGACC
>NW_010527694.1:0-746 GCF_000687285.1 Phaethon lepturus
GCAGCCCACCCCCACACCTATAAAAAAGCAGCCTGGGGAGTGCTAGTGACCAGGGATCCTAGCGACTAGTGCACGGTGCGTCAGCCAGGGCATAGCTCTACAGTTTACACAGAAGGGTGTGCAGGAAGGGCATAGTTGCTCTACCAGCTCAAGAGGTGAGTTCAGTTGGTGGTCATCACCCTCTCAGAAGGAGCTTAGCTATTCTATCCATGCGGTGGAAAGCCATGTCCTCTGCACTCACCAGAATGGATGTGGCAACCCAGACAGAGCTCCCACGGAAACATGCAGCCATCCAGGTCTCAGGCTGCAGGGAAGTAGTGACAACAGGTGTGTGAGGTGTCACCAGGTGGACGATCTGCTCAGCCTGGTGGTAGAGTTATGAGAGGAAGTAGAAAGATTAAGGAGCATCAGGGAGTCTGAGAAAGAGATGGACTCATGGAACCATGCTCTGACCTCCCTGAGACAGAAACAGGAACAGCCACTGGAAAATACCTAAGATCAAGGGGGTCCTGTATCATCCCCACTCCAGGTTGAAGTCAGTAGCTTAAAGGAAAGGAGAGAATGGAGGCAAGTCCATGCTTGGGGCAGCAAGCGAACCCTCTCTTTCCCCACCTTGCCTTCCTCAGTGCCTCTGTACAACATGAGGCTGTGGATGTGGAAGGATGGTCCACAGATGATGTGGATGATGGTCCAGCTACACCAGAGGTGTTGTCAGGGTCAGAAAGGCCTACCCCCTGTATCACGAC
>NW_010527695.1:0-591 GCF_000687285.1 Phaethon lepturus
CCCTTCCAGCCCCCCGGCCGGGCTCAGATCCTGGGGTACGCCCTGCAGGCCGGGCTGCCCCCCGCCGAGCGCGAGCGCTGTGCTCGCCTTGCCACCCCGGAGCTGCAGTACAAGGACATCCTGGACCGGCGGCAGTTTGGGGGGGGCAATGCGTCTGTCCTGCCCGGGGGGGAGCGGAGGGGGTCCCGACAGCGACGTGTGGCCCGGGAATGGTGACGTGCCTTGGATTACCTGGGCCAGGCAGTGGGCCCCTAACCCTGATGGGGATCAGGGTGCCCCCACGGAACCACTTTGTGCCTCAGTTTACCTGCTGTGGGTGATGCCACCCGCCCTCCCCCTGCGGTCTAATGGGGATTGGGGTCCCCCCCACGGTACAGTTCTGCACATCTGTTTAGCTAGGCTGGTAACAGCCATCCCTAACCCCGACAGGGATTGGGGTCCTCCCATGGTACCACCTGTGCCTCAGTTTACCAGGGCTGGATAATGGCTCCACGCCCTAGTGGGCACCAGGGTCCCCATGGTACAGCTTTGTGCCTCAGTTTACCAGGGCCGGGTAATGGTCCCCGCCCCGTCGGGGGCCAGGGTCCCCAT
>NW_010527695.1:649-1103 GCF_000687285.1 Phaethon lepturus
GTCCAGCTCCATGCCTCAGTTTACCAGGGCCGGGTAATGGTCCCCGCCCTGTCGGGGACCAAGGTCCCCATGGTACAGCTCCGTGCCTCAGTTTACCAGGGCCGGGGAATGGTCGCCCACCCAGGCGGGGATCAGGCCCCGCCGTGTGCACACGGAGCCCCACGGCCCCCTGGGGGAGGGGGCTGGCGCAGGCCCCGCCTCATCAAGGCTCGCTTTGTGGTAACTATGGCAATAAAGACTGGAGTCAGACTGCTGATTGGGTGCTGCTGCTGCCAGTCACTCGGCGCGGATGTGCCGCCCCCGAGGGCGAGCGCGAGGAGCGGCAGGAGAAGAAGTCCCGCCCCTGCGGGGGGCGATAGGTCCCGCTGCGGGAAGCGGAGCATCGATGAGCTCGGCGCTCGGCTGCCCAGCCCGACTCGGGCACTCGGAGCTCGGCTCCGCGTCCTGCTCGCGC
>NW_010527696.1:0-1450 GCF_000687285.1 Phaethon lepturus
AAAAATAAGGCCCCTAATGGCCTCTGGGTTATATGTAGTGCCACCCCCGTGGGGCAGATGGATGCCATAGGTGCCCCCCCGGGGGTAGAGATTGAGCCCGTAACTGCCCAGGAGGTGGGGCACAGAGCCCTTAACTACCTCTGGGGTCACAGAGAGCCCCCCCCAGGGATGAGATAGAGCCCACACTTGCCCCGGGGGGACATGTAGAGGCTATAACTGTCCCTGGGGGGTATATAAAGCCCATAACTGCCCCCAGGGGGGTATATAGAGCTCATAATTGCCCTTCGGTGTGCATACAGAGTCCATAATTGCCCCTGGGGGGGGTACACAGAGTCCATAGCTGCCCCCGGGGGGGTATATAGAGCCCCTAAGTGCCCTCAGGGAAGGTGGATAGAGCCCGTAACTGACCCCAAGGGTACACAGAGCCCATAGCTGCCCCCAAGGACAGTATATAGAGCCATTAAGTGCCCCCAGGGGAAGTATATAGAGTCTGTAGTTGCCCCTATGGGGTACATAGAGGCCATAACTGCCCCTGGGGGTATATGGAGCCCGTAAGTGCCCCCTGCACCCCCACTCAAGGCTCCCTTGGGGCAGTTGGGGGGGCAGGAGACCACCGAGGCCTCGATGGGGTGTCACGAGCTGCAGGGAGCTGCTGGGCTCAGCTTCCTGGGGTGCGTAGGGGGTGAAGGTGACAAAGGCCACCCTGCCACCACCCATCCCCTGGGTTTGGGTGTCATGTCCATGTCCCCCCCTCCCACTCCACCCCAGCGTCACACGAAGACCTTGGCAAGGGCGTCAGCGCCGGCACTAGCACTGAGCGCCTGGCTGGGGTGGAAGGCGACGGCGTGGACGGCTTCCTCATGCTTCTTGCGGTGCGCCGTCAGCTCCTGCACGCACGTCTTGCGGGCCAGGTGCCACAGGCGCAGCGAGCAGTCGTGACCTGCAAGGAGCGGGGAGACGCAGGCGCTTGGAGGGGACCCGGGCATTTGTGGGGAATGCGATGGAGGTGGATGCAGCCCGGCTGGCGGCAGGGAGGGAACGTGGGAGTTTGGGCAACCTCATGGAGGATCTTGGGGATGGAGGACACATAAAATGGGTGAAGGGGCGCAGGAATTTGGGGAGAAAGAGGAGGGCAGTCCAGGTCCCCTGGGTCACGCCAGGGTGGTAACAGCAGGGAGGGGACAGGGCTGCGATGGCAGAAGGACAGGGCAGCGGGAGTGGTGGCAGAGAAGCGCTGATACCCGGCGCTCTCATTTCACAGATGAGTGGCAGGAAGGTGGCGGAGAAGGTGCAGGGGATGGGGTTGGGGACAGGGACGGGGTTGGGGACAGGGACACTTACTGCCGGACATGAGGAAGACACCATTGGGGTCAACAGCCAGGCAGGTGACGGCGTCCAAGTGGGCCACCATGGAGTGCACGACCTTACCTGGTGGTGGGGAAATGGGGGT
>NW_010527697.1:0-1814 GCF_000687285.1 Phaethon lepturus
AGCGTTGCAGAGTCCTCGCTGCGCTAGGCTGTGGGCAAGCACGGGTTTCACTCCAAAGATTTTTGTCTATAAAAGCCCGCAGCCCTCGCCTTCTCCCCCCTGCGCCATATGCACCCTTACCTGGTGTCTGAAACCAGGTTGGCAGCCGCAGTCGTCATTTTCTGGAAACGTCAACAAGCCCATGGTCATGGGCAAGGCGCCATCCCCAAATTTGCAAGCACACTGCCGTTTGTCAGACCAGAGGCAACAGATCTTCCAAGCTCTTCAGGTTCTCCGTTTGACCAGAACATACCCCAAGGTCAACAGCACACAAATTCCTTCTGAAAGCCAAAGAGTCTCACTTCTGTCTGGTAGAGGATGTTGGTGCCGAGACATCCCTGCCTGCCTGGGGGAACCAACAGGGCAGGTGCTTCTCTTCAGACAGCCCTGAAGACCTCAGCCAGAGGCCGGTGTGCTTTTGGGTCTTGGTGCTCGCTGAGTGGCTGTTACACAACCCAGCGCTGTTTTAAATCTTGGGTGTTCAATGGGGTCAGAGCCGTCACTGAAGCCCCATTAGCTTTGCTTGCCTGAGTAATCCTCACATGTTCAAACAGGTTTTTCGAAACGAATGCTGCAGCCTGTAAGAGTTAAGTTATAGAGATGAGGTAAGCCATCTGAAACAGGTATATTCTGAATTTCACTCATGCTGCTCATTCAGGAACTAAAATTTATGGCAATAAAATACAAGAAGATAGCATGCTCTCTCCCGAGCATGTGTATACATAAATGCTCCTTTATGCAAGGCTCTTCACATAGCTGCTAAAGGGTTAGCTCTATCGTCCTCATCTGCTGCTGCTAGCCAATGCTCTTCATCATCAATGCTCAATTCATCATCAGAAAAATACAGATGTTTGAAAACACTGCCTTCCTTCTGGCCTCTTTCAGACCAGGATAGCAAGGTGGTGTTTTCTTTTAATTTCCCTTTCCTTTTTGTTTCTTTTTTCTTCAAAACAAGGCTTAGCAAACATGATTTTACCAGTGCATTGTACGCTGCCAGTGTAGATAGAGCAAACTGCATCCAGACCTGTTCTGATACCGAATTCTGGGTGGAGATCTTGAGGCCTCTGTGCCTGGTTGTATCCCATCACACATACCCGTACCCACAGCAGCAGTAGCTGCCTGGGGTAAAGGTAAGGCTGTTCAGACGAGTCAATGGAAAGGATTACAAAACTAAACTTTTCTTGGCAGACTATGTGGGAAGCAGAGTTTTGCAGTCTCATTAATTTTTCATGACGATTTAGCATACTCAGGAGTCTCATTAACAAAAAGATTGTAGGTCTTCTCAAGGATACGCACTATCCTGCTGCTAGAAAAAGCAAAACAAATAGCAACTACACAGAGATCCTTCAGTGCATGAGAATTTGACTCTGCCTAAGGATGAGATGAATTGCTCAGGAGGTGCTTGTCTCCCTGTCAGATAGACAGGGGAGCCAGATAACGAGGTGAGAGGGAAACGCAATGAACCCTTCCCTAATCCCTGGAAAAGGGCACTCCTATCTCCTTAGAAAACACAAGCAAAGAAGCTCTTTTTTCTCGAGAGCTCCACTGCTGTTTTGCTGGTGGTACATTCAAAGAGAAAACCTCTATTTAAATTCCATTATAAAAAAACATTCTTAAAAAGTCATTTACAGCTCTCAAAGAAAAAGCCATTAGTCTAGATGGAAGCTGACCTATAGCACATGGTTTTAATCCAGAAAGACTTTATTTTTTTTTTCATTTGGGAAAGCTTGTACAGCTGATATGCAAGCAAAACCTTGCTAGAGTAAGGAAAATAG
>NW_010527697.1:1834-20734 GCF_000687285.1 Phaethon lepturus
AATGAATTTTTGCAGTGCTTAATGTCTAATTGAGCAAAAGTTCCAGGGAAAAAGGGCTCTGGCTGTAGTCAAGATACAGACTCTTGCTCTTTCTCTCGCTTGTTTTTATTCCCCCTTGAGATTCTTCTGTCAACAGGAGAAGTTGTAGTTTGACTCGGGCATCAGTCAGCTCCATTCACTTGGTAGGTGTTTCCCATCTTTCATATGCAAAGCACTGCTTTCCTGATCCTCTCCTTAGTATGCAAAGGCTGAGATAATCTTTCCATTAAAAAAAAGAAGTGCTTATAGAAATGGTCTTGGGGATGAGGGTGGAATTAGGCAGACCGATAAAGAAGCCTCAAAATGCTGAGTATTTTTGGCCCATTTCTCCTCTCTCAGAGAGTGTGCACTCTCTGCTGTGTGGCTCAGAGGGAAGCAAGATCAGAGACGTGCCAAAGACATGGAGTGGCTGAGGAAAGGGAAGGTGACCATATGCTGCCATTTCCCTGCCCCGTCAACTGTCCTCTGCTCGAGCTCGGCTCCGTGTGCTGGCAGAGCGAAGCCATCCCAAGGGGGAAGGAGTTGGGGGCAGGCAGCCAACACGGCACGCTTCCAGCAAACCCTCTTGCTGGGGCTTTGATGCTCAGGCTGGTGGGGAGGCGGGCAGCTAAAGCCAAGTCCTGCTGACACCTTCTGCAGGGCAGTGTCTGAGCTTCAGAGCGGGATGCTGGTCTCTGGGGGGAGGGAGAGAGCCCGTGCCTGGGGGGTGGACTCTCATCATTCAGCCCTCGGCATCCCAGCAGAGGTGGAATGGCAGAAAGCTGTCTCCTTAGAAATCTTGACCTTATCTTGCCTGTCTTTTTATGGGAAGAAGCTTCTGTCCTTTTGCTGGTTCTCCCACATGAAGTAGGCTGCCTGTGTCCTGGTACTCGTCTCAGAAAAGCACTGCTACACTCAAAGTGACTCGGGCAGTTTCATAAATTGGATTATTACACTGTCTATATTATACTGTCTAGACATTTCAAGGGAAGAGATGGGGAAGCAAACAGTGTGAGAAACACAACTCATTGCCGTGGGTAGCAGAAGCGGTCTGACCCTCCTTGTTCTCTCTTTGGTTGCATCCAGCTGAGCTTGAAGAAGAAAATGGAGACTGTCAGGCTGCCTCTGTAGGTTTTCCTGTGGCTGAGAGACTATTTCTGCCCACTCAATCCCAAAGGTATCAAATATCTGACACGGCTCAGACTGGGCATGAACATTAAAAAAAATGTTTCTTTTCTGACATTAGTCTTCGTTAGTGTCAGTGTGGCAAGCAGAGTCCAGTGCGGTGGTCTGCCCACCTCTTCTCCCACCTGACAGTAAACAGATACCAGAAACTCCTCCACAACCATTTTTGTAGCATAGTTCAGGGTCCTGAGGGCCCAGAAAAGTAATAGCGACACGGTTGCAGGCAAAGAAGGACCAGCCTACGTCTCTGGTGCAGACCTCAGCATATCAGACATTAAGCCTGCCAGCACTATGGCTAATTGGGAGCGTAGCAAGTGAAGACTCGAATTCTGCAGACCTGCCAGCACTGATTATCCAAACCAATCATTATTTGCAAGCTCCAGGTTTCCCTGGAGATTTTGGATAACCAAGGTCACATTGCCATGGAGTTGGAGAGAGATGAGCATAAGGCAGCTCATATCTGTCAGGTGATTGACAGAACTGTAATTGTTTAGCCTGAAAAGGAGATAATGAAAAAGAGTCATGAGTGAATGATTTGAACTAGCCAAAGTTATTCTAAAATATGAAGTCACTGAGCAGGCAGGGGATTGAGTTAAGAGACACCACGCAGGGCAAGAACGGAACTTGACAGTATTTCTCAGCAAAGATGGTAAACAACAAGAATGGGCTTGCATGTGAAATATTAGAATCAAATATATTAATGTATGTGCATAAAAACTAGAGGCAGTCTGCAATATCCAAGAGTGTGTCATCTGCTTTCCCCACCAGGAGGTTTTGTAGCTGAGGGGTTTTTGGAGGAGGAATCTTTCATTGCATGCTTCCTGCATCTCTGTGACCATATCCAAAGTGTATTTTGTGAAAGCCTTTTTGTTCTGTCCAGTGTTACATATTCACTAGCAGATGAGGCAGATGTGGCAGTACAGCCATCAGACTAATTTAGTTATGAAAAGCCTCTGGTCCCAATCTCCTATTCAGATCCAGCGGTTTAAATGAAATATAAATTTGTTTTGCTTCGAAAAAAAAAAGAACACAAATAATGTACAGGTGTGGGAACACCAAAAGCACGAGCTGCCAGGGCAGGAGTGTCTCTGTGAATGATTATGCATTGTAGGAAACCGTCACCTATTTGAAGTGTACAAAATTTAGGAAAAACAACAGGACCAAGGCAGAGGGAAAACAGTAACTTAGAGGCATCAAAAAGGGCATGAGAAAAGGTCTAGACCTTGCCAAAGCATAACGCTCCTGCAATCCCAGCTTTCTGATGAAAATTCCCTGACCCAGGACTACGAGTACAAAACTACAAACCACAAGTGAGATGCACCTGCACTTCAGCCTCTGGACAGCTGGGAAAAGTGAGATGAATTATGCTTTAAGCTTGAGGGAGTGGATTGAGGGACTCTCCAGGTCAGCTTTCCCAAACAAACTCTGCCCCTGCAGCTCGCCAGAGCCGTAGGAGATGTGGTGGTTAGCATCTCCCAGTCAGGTTGGTTCTATAATTAGTATAGACGGGCAATGACTAATTAAAAATGTCATTTGATAAGTTGACTAGCACAGACCATAATCTTTCTTTCGTCTGTCTGCAGTTCACCTGCCCTGTGCTGCAGCAGTACAGCTGAACCTGAATCCCTCCCAGTGCAGGGATGACTCTGATGGAGCTGTAACAACTCCAGACAAGACTTTAGATCACATCTCATGAACAGCTTTTCTGGCATTTCATTTATTATCTCATGTATTGCATTCATATACACCAACGGCAAATTTGCAGTCTTCTGTTGTAAAGTACCTTTATATAGAGCTGTAACACAAATCACACACTTGAAAGTCTGGGTAATCCTGCCACTAATCCATCTGTGACAGGACAGCAAGGACTTCATGCAATGTGGTTGGTATTATTTCTTTTGAAAAATTCTGTGGGTGAATGGGATATCATCGTCACAATGTGTTCAGGAGCTCCTGCTTTGGCCAACAGCATTCCTTCTTGCTGTGTTGAACTTGCTCAAGTCTTACTAGTACTTTGGGTTGTAGAGCAGAGACAACCAAGTGCTGGAACTGCTGGGAGCAACCTGTCAAGCTTGTCTCAATGAGGTGTGCACACATCTGTCTGCTGGTTTTCTGGCACCTGCTTCAATGCAAACTTTTTCAGCCATTTTGTGTATCTATTGTCACAGGAAACATTAACAGTCTCACAGATTCTGCCTGCCGTTGCTCTCTTTGGGTGTATGGCCTCTTCCAAGGATGCAAAGAAGCTCACTTACACAGGCACTGGTATTTGCATACTATTACAGTATCATTTTGCCATTTGTTCTCTCCTTCCTCGGCTACCACCAAAAAATATTCAGCAAAAGAATTTGATGACCCAAAATAAAATCCCCCATGTAGTTCCCCACTCCTGCATGGCCTGAGCTTCAGAAAATCTGCATTTGAACATCAGTTATTGCTTTTGAAGTCAGTGTCATTGTAACGAGGACCCATGAGCATGTCATAGGTGTCTGTAACTGCTGCAGCTGTCTTCCGGCTTAAAAACTAAAATTAGCATTGGATGGTGTCTAATGAATTGAGATTTCTTTGTTACTACTCCCTGGACTGGTACACTGTGCAAGTAAAGCTGAGTGTGATGTCTGTGCCATGAGCCTCTACACCAGCACTGGTATAACTGCTAAGACAAACATTACTCTGTTGGAATTATTTTAATGAAATAAGCCCATTTTGTACAATCATGAAATATAGTTTCTCAGTGTTGATAAAGTCAACTGATGTTGAAAAGTACATAGCACAAGCTGACAAGGTCAATATCTCCTTCTTTCTGGAAAAAATACCAATTTTCAAGTAATACTGAGCTAATAGTATTCTTCGAATCCCTTTTGCCATTGATATTATCATGCCATTTAACTTTGGGTGAAATTCCAGAGACTTGTAATTGCTAAAATTCTGTCTTTTTCAACTGCTGTCTGAAAAAGAAATGAGAGGGACTCTGCAAATTTTCAAAAATATTCCCTTCCCAAACATTTTTCCTTCGTTTTTTCCCACATCGCATCAGATGCCTCAGGCTAAAGTTCGTCTCACTGTAGTCTTGCTCCAGCACTCATAATTCTTTGACAACTTGAGACACTTTATGATTCTAACTGGCACGAATCATCCGTCATACTTCATCCTCGATGCCAGACGCTAGGGCAAGACACATAAATCAGCTGTAGATGCCATGGCACGTGCTCTGAACAAGGACCAGACTACTCGTGTTTCCATACCGTGCTTTCTTTCTGAGCTCCAGATTGCACAGTGCTGCTGAAACTCCGACACCTTGACCAGCTGCATCTCTTGAGACAGCAATTCCTAAGGCATTTTTGGGGTCAGTGTGACCTCAGCCTACTACGTGTGAAGGGATTTTTGGTGTCACACAGACTAAGCAGTCCCTCAATCTATTATTCAAACTTTCTCCAAGCTAGCAAAATCTCTCCGGTTCCATAAACAAAGAACTGTAGAAATTAAATAATTTTTTTAATTCCTTGGAAAGAAGAAAGCATATCCTGCAGAGACCTCATTACTTGGGAACTGAAGTCTGCAAATGTTTTGTCTCGGTAAATTGAGCAGCCTGAGGAAAGTCAAGCTGCAAAAGATCTTGAGAGATCCTAGTCCATCCCCTTCCCACATACCAAGACCAATAATATCTGTTGCTGTCATCCCTGGGAGATGTATGTGTAAAACGTTCCTGAAGAGCACAGTGGAGAGTCTGCAGGACATGGGAGGTGTTAGGGCATGAGCCAGGGTGGAGGCTGAAGCCCCTTTTACAGAATCACAACCATCAGGTTCACTGTTCAGTTATTTTAGTGCCAGGGATGATTCACTCTCCTACTCTCCTAATGTTGAGCAGAGCCTGTCTTTCTGCAGGGCAATCAAACAAATTCACCTTCCCAAGAAGCACAGATAATGGAGTGTCTTCTTCGCATGCAACCCTCCAAACGGGTTTCCATTTCCCCAAAGCTCTGTAGTCACTCTGTGATTCTGGGTTAGGACCATCTGTTATCACCAGCCAGTGTGTTCTGCCCCCTCCACAGTGAAATATCTTGGAGAGTTATTTGAGGGGATGTTACCCAGTTCTTCACAGTTTTGGAGCAACACGCACAAAAATGTGATAGATTCTCCATTAGTTGGAATTGCTGAGTGAGTCATAGATGTCTTTATAAAATGCATAATCCAGCTCAGCCCTGAGACTGGCTTTTGGTGCAGCAAATAGTGGGTGAGGTTTTGCATCGTGTGTTGCGTGGGAGGCCTGTGAGAGTCTCCAGTTTGCAGGATGTGTATCACCCTGCGTAGCCTTTCTACTGCTCTGCTGTTTTACCATACCTGTATTCTCTCTCACAGGGAAAAACAAAATGCAGGACCTTGCCAGACCTGTCTCGCCATGCCAGAGATTGGGAACACCGAGCCCAGCTACAGTGGCACTTCCTGGGAAAGGATCTGCCCAGTCCATCACTGCCCCATCCCTGCATCCCCCAGGCTGGGGGCCGACTGCCTGCCCTCCTCCAGCCACACGCTTGGGCCAGTGTCCACTCAGTCCAATGGCCAGGTGCCATCAAGCTCCCAGGACTCGCAGCAGCATCACCTGTACTACCCCTGCAACCGGCAGAAGCCCCGAGGCAGCTACGGCCTGCCCCTGCTCCCCGGCCACGGCGAGAGGCCCATGTTGTGTTCCCACCTTTCCAGCGATGAGCCTGCGCCAGAGGCTTCAGAAACCTCCTGGAAACAGTGGTCCCCCGGGCAGCGACGGCCGGTGCAGCATCACATCGTAACCGTCAGGTAAGAGGCACGTGAGAGCAGCTCAGAGGCTTTCAGAAAGTATCTCCTGAACTTTGCGGTGGGTAGCAGGAGGGGATAAGAAGGGTCTGAGTGGGGATGCCCAAAACATGGATTTACTCTTCAGCTTGGGGCAGTGGCTGCCCCAAAATGCACAGAGGGATCCAGTCTGCTCTCTCCACCTCTGTGGAGGGTGTACAGATTGCTGCCATTCCCACACCAGGGAGAAGCAGGATTTACTCCTCCAGGTGACTCGTTGGGTAAAGCCAAGGTCACTCAGTTGCTCCTAGATCATGCAGTTCTCATTATGCTCGTCTTCTGTGATCTTTGTATGTTCTCCTTTCGTGCTGCTGGCTAATCCTTTATCTTTGCAGAGTTTCTCAGTGATAAAAGCAGAGTTAATTTCTTTTTCTGCCCCCACCAAAGCTGCTGCCTGTGCTGGAAGGGAGAGGCAGCAGAAGGCAAGCACTGGCTACAGCTGAGCAGTAAGAAATACAAAAGTGGGGAAGATTATTTGGTTTTCCAGGTGGGGCAGCAACAAGTGTGTAAATTCTGCATTCTCCATGACAGAATCGGGCAAAGTCCATCTGTGTGCAGAGCACCCCTGTCACTGGCTCGGGTGGTGGATGTTTCTTGGGCAGCGCTGTAAGGACGCATATGGGACAGGCATCCCCAACAGCCTGAGCTACAACCTCTGCCCCTTCCAGCCCCTATCATTCATCCTCACTGCATTTGCCTTTTGGAGTCCACTGTTGGCACTGAAGACCATGATCCCTATGCTACCATAGCAGTAGACACCAAAGTCTGATAAAAAATGGCACAGGATTCCTTCCTTGCCTTTGTACAGCGGTGCAGGGTTAGCTACACGAGCCCTTTATGGTCTCATTTTCTAACCATTAACACAGGATTTAATTTGCTTGTGTTTGCAATTGTGTAGAGCAATTGCAGTCAGAGGAGCAGAGCCTGGATCCTTTTTAGCTCATACGCTATCAACAAAATTGTCAACTGCGTTCTCCGCAACAGGTTATTTAAGTAGGAAACGCAGCTGGATTGCAAATCCCTGGCAGAACGTGCAGCACTAGCAAACAGAAAAGTGGTAACATAATAATGCTAGAATGGGGTTTTTAATCCAAGCAAATCTGCTTGAGAAGCTATTGTGAGAGAATTAGCACAGGGTGGGCAGTGTGCTGCCAGAAAAAGACCTCTCTCTAATAATCTGGTGAGGATTTTTCTTTGCTCCCTTATCCCAAATCTACAGAGCATTAGTGTGATGAGGAAAACACAATATAATTTATTACATGTGCCACTGAGTGTGACTCTTCCATGGGGAACTCTCCTCCGTTGCTTTTTCATTTCTTCCATTCATAACAACTTGCCAGGAAGGATGTGCTGCCACAGGGTCACCGGTTGGCTTCCCGGGATGGAGCAGGGCCATCTGCCCCACGCAGATATCGGAGTGCGGCAAGACCTTCTCTCAGTTTAAGCCTAGAGTGCAGGAGGAGGGTGGAGGCGGGAGCACTCGCTGAGCTGAGCTTGGCATGGCTGCGGAGAGAGGAGGAAGCCACAGCTGGGAGCAGTTCGCTGGAAGCTGCATTGTAACCCCAGGCCATGCTGGGCTGGGGCACATTTCAAGGGGACATTTCAGTGGAAACAGAGAGCAGAATGAAAGGTCCTTCAGATATGTGACCCACTGAGCTGCAGCTGTTTCGCTAAGACGTCAGTGGAAAGCTTGCCCTCAGGGATTCGTTAACAAACGTAACCTTGGATCCCCCGGGGAAGGCTTCTTTATTTCGTTCCTCAGAGCCCTACAAGTAGGAATGACAAATGCTCCTCTGTGAAGGAAAACCCAGTAAAATGTTTTGAGCAGCTCCATTGGCCTTCTACTCCTCTAGACTGGACAAACACTGTCTTTGTAAGGGCCCAGGAAACAAAGGAGAGCCACCTTCTTGGAAAAACCTTGCTGAGCTGAACAGGAGATAAAAACTATCTCTAGGCATTTCTAGCCCAACTGATGAAATTTAATAAAGAGGTATGCTCTTGTCAAGAAACAATTTAAAAATTCAGTAAGAAAGCGCTTTAAAACAGATAGATTTCATGGATAAGAGTTGCGCTGCGATTTCTATGGGATTACGTTGTTAACGTCCATTACTTTCTACGGGGTTCTCTTAGAGGGGCAAAACCAAGGAGGGACTACATGTCTTCCCATCCTGTTTGGTTAAATGCCGACGGGAGAGGAAAAGACTGTTATTCATTAGGCGAATTCACGTAGTGCCAGTACTCTTGCAGCAGTGGCTCAGCGTGGTGCATTACAGCCCCTGAAAGGGTTACCTCACTCGTTAAGAGCCCAGTGCTGTGCTTCATAGGAAAATAATAAATTAATGCATCTTTTTTTTTCTGTCTGCAGACATGACAAAGCTTTCAGGATGCCAAAAAGGTATGTTTAATATCAAAAGCTTCCAGTCCCGGTATCCTATTATCATTGCTCTCCTACCCTGCTATTAGGAAATGCAGAGTATTATTGCTGGTGACACCCCCGGCAGGCCCAGCTTCAGAGGCAAGGTCAGTGCTCCCCGCTTAGGGCTTCTCATCCGCTGGGAAAAATCTCAATTTGCTTGTGAGATCAATTTAACTTGCATTAATGAATAGCAACTCTGTCCTACTAGCTGTTCTTTGGGCAGGTGCCTGGCTCTAGTCCATACCACAGCTTTTTATATCTATATAATAATCATACTACGTGTGTGTGTGTGTATATATATATATAAAAAAGATTAATCCAGTTTGGCCCACCAGATGAGCAATCAGGATGATAGCCCATCCATGAAATAAGTTCAGCTTCTCAAAAGAAAGAGAATTTTTAAGACATTTCTCAAAATTAAAGTAATTTGATTGCTTTCAACTTCTGTTTAAAAGCTGATTTTTGTAAACTATTTTTCCTGGAAGGTTTGAGTAAGTATCTTCCAGCATCAGATACTGCAGCTGATTCTTTTTTTCCTTTTTTTTTTTTTCCTGGTAATTGGACATGGAATCACCCAAAACAGCCTCCAGAAATTAGGTACGCCAATGCATAAAGGGCAATTTTTGTTCATTTTCATAGCAAGGGCTTCATCTATGAAAACAAACTTGGTAAGGCAGTTTTAAATTGAAAAAAATACCAGGCCTGACTAAAAGTAATCTGAAAAGCTGTTTGAAGGGCTTGTGATGATTTCTAATGATGAGAAATAGCTGCATTATTTGACTCAGTTGGAGGCAAGAGGAGCAAAAGAGCAGGCAAGCAGGAAGATTACACCTCGAGGCTGATACGCACTGGCACAGCCACTCTAAAGTTCATAAATATGTCACTTCCCCATGAAGCTCAAATATTTGTCAACTATTTTTGAACAAAGAACTTCTAATATTTCAGAAATACATCACAATACAGAAGAAATACCTAGAACCTGCCAAACCAGAACAGGAACCCATTCCAGTATCTTATCTTGTAACAGATATTTTTGAGGAAGACAAAAATCTTGAGGCAGTAAAACCTGCACCGGTAAAAAATTGTGAGATAGATCATCCTATAGGAGACACATTTGTCCCAAAAGGAAAATAGACCTTGGATGGAAAATTTTAGACCACTTCAGAACAAAAGCAACTGTCAAGAGTTTTGGCCAGAGTAAACTGCTTCTCTGGAAGGGTTTTGTTGGTATTGAAACGTCATTAAAAATGTGTGTGCCACCATACCACACTGATACGTATTCCAGGCATAGCCCTGGCCTATAGGCTGGGCTGTGTTGTGTTCTCCAAACCCTGAAGGAAAACTGATCTGCTGCATTTGCAGATGCTCTTGTTGTAGGTTCAGCATTTGGTTTTGAGGCTGATATCAGGGTCAGACTCACTCATCCTGTGGCCGCAGAAGCCCCTTGTCCACTCCATGAATGCTGCTGGCAATCCTAACATTGGTTACATATCAGATTGCTGGTTTCCATCCTTTTTTTGCTGTGCAGATGTCCATACATTTCCCAACATTAAGGCAGGCCCCTATATAGTCAGTGAATTTAGACCAATGGCAATGGACTTGCTTGAATCAGTTATCTTTAGGAGACCCTTCAAAATAGCCCAAAGATTTCTCAGGGTCCACAAGTTGAAAATCTGCAGGCCAAACTGCTAGGCAGCCGCTAGCTTAGATTGCACAATGGGGGGAAAAAAAAAAAAGAAGCAGCTCTTTTTAAATGCAATTTCTTAAGTTAAATATTTAAAGCTTCATTTTGCCCTAGGACACAAGAGTCTGTTTTTTATTATTTCTGATTGGAAAAGCACAAAAATGTAGGGAGGCAAAACGTAATTACGCGAGTTAATTAGAATTGCCTGCAAACATCCAGTTGGAGGTATAATATGTTCATTGATAGATGTACTAGAGCCTCTAAGCTTTTCAATAAATAAATGCTCAAACCAGAAAGCCCTAATTCTTTTACTTCCATTTACTAACACTACATTGGTTCAAATAGCAGGTTTCATTCTAACAGCAGAAGCGCCTTAACAGCTGTGTTTTTTCTTCTCCTGTTGATTCCAGTTATTCCCAAATGATCGCAGAGTGGCCCATAGCCATGCTGGTGCTGTGTTCACTGATGGCTGTGGTTTGCACTTTAGCTGGCCTGCTTGTTGGAAATTTGCCTGACTTTTCAGAACCCTTAATGGTAAGTCCCTACAAATGGTACGTCAACATGAACATAAGAAAAATCAACGGGCCAAACAGTGATATATTCTTTCTGACATAAAGAATCAGCCTATGCTGCCTTTCTTCTCTGCAGACAGAGGCAGTGAGGCAGGACAGTAAATTAAGGAGGACATTAAAGCCAGTAGAAAAAATTAGCATGTTTATCAGTGATCTGCTGTCCTTCACCCACATCTTCGCAGCATGCAATCAAAGCAAGTTTCCTTCAGGATGAACGTAACGTGTCAGAGGAATGTACAGTATTTGCCGTCTCTTTGATGCCGCAGAAAGAGTAGGGCCTATGCCAGTGGCAGCCACCAGCCCATCTCTCAGCAATGCTGTGGACTCACACCAGTGACCCCACCTTGGTGTGGAGACACTGCCAGCACAACCGGGAATGCTCCTTTTGCTCCCCTTCCACTGCTGGAAGGCTGGGGTTGACCACAAGGACTAGGTTTGGTGGAGATTGGATGGAGGATACGGCTTTGTCTTCTATAGCCTGCATGCAAGGCTCTTGAAATGGAGAGGCTGCACGGTTCTGAGCATTGCTGCATAGGGTCCTGTTTTCCATGCAGGATCCCACATTTTCTAAAGTCATCCCTGTCTCTCGTTAATGGAAGAATCCTGAGAAAATAAGAATAGACTAGACTTTGTCCAGGAAGAGGAAAATTACTCCCCTTTCTGTAAGTGACTGTTTTACTCGAAGAGGAGAAGAGTCTTATGAGATCAGGGAGACAGGATTGTAGCCATCCTTGCCCAAAAAGGAAAGGAAAGGAGAAATATTTTTTTCTGTCAGCTCTGGGATGCAGTATTTCCAATTGAAAATTCAATTTGTGTATCTCTCCAAGATGCAGTAATAATCTCGTATAGTTTCTGTGTCTAGGAGGAGGATTAAGGAGAGATAAGCTAAACTAAAATGCAAGCTGATGACAAGACCCTTTTGCTTGGCTGCAGGGTTTTGAGCCACGAGATACTGACATTGGCAGAAAGCTCGTCGTGTGGAGGAATGTAGAGAGCCATACAGGCTACAAGAAGACTTTTTCGCTTTCTCCCTATGCCGAGAAGAAAAGGTATTTGAGTTTGGTTTGTGGGGTTTGAGGAAGAACTTGGATGTAAAGTTACAGATTCAATGTTCCAAGATATCTATGTGTATTACAAGATATATGCTTAAAAGTGACCAAGGCACCAGAGAGTTTAGTCTGTTTGCCTGCAGTGGACTTGGGCTTCCTATTCTGGAAAACAGGAATTAGGCTCTAAACTCTTCACGCATTTACTTCACTGTTTACCTGTAAGAGACTGCAGGGGAAACTCAGCATGTCTGCACAAGGGGATGCAGTCTCTCAGCCTCATGCAGCTCCCTCTAAAGGGGCACAGCCAACCCAGTATCGAAACGCTCCCATCCAAGCAATGCTCTTTCAAGACTATGACGACTCTTACTGCTGCAGCAGTGCTCTGTGTGGCACCAGAGCCTTGTCAGGGAACATAACTCATAGCCAGATGATCTCTAGTTACCACAATAATCTGATCTCTTGCTAGCTATGATGACATTGGCATTAGCAGAGGGCAGAAGGCTGCTCAAGCAGAAGAAGCAAGGACACGGAGAATGGTGGAACAAATCTATGGAGCGGATGGTTTCTTTTGTGGTCCCCCAGGTAAGTGGAATCTTGATGGGGTACTAAGTATCACACATCCAGAACTCAACAGCACACAGAATTGTCAAAGTGGTTTAAGACACAGGGAAATGTTCTGCAAGTGCTCCAAACAAGCAGTGTGTACACCACCACCCTGTGAAAGCTAAGCCGCCTTTTGGATAGTGATCTTCCAGCACTTCATAGCTGAGCGGTTAGAAAATGATTGTTCTGAAATTCTGGAGAAGAGTTGTTTCTTCTTAACTTTTGCCATACTTCTTCTTCCCTTTTAGAAATATGCCTTAAAAGCACCAGTAAAAGGACTACTGTTTTCACCATTTACCCATATCAAAAGTGAATACTCTGAAAAAATGGTGGCATATGCCCCACTCCCTCTCTGCTCCCACTCCCTCCCTGTTCCTTCTTTTCTTCTCGAGAAACATAAGTGGCAGTAAAAACTGGAGGGAAAAAGATAAAAACTCCCAAGACACCCAAAATTTGTCCCCAAATGGACACTAGTAAGTAGAAGAGAGGAACAGCAAGCAGATATTTTTATTCCCTTCCCTGCCTCTACTCCACCTCTGAAACCAGTCAAACACCAAACCCTCAGGTCCTCAGGAGTTTTTGGCTGAACTTGGCTCCTCACTTTGTAACACAGGTGCAGAACCAGATGCCAACACTCACTAAAAGCGTGCTGACAGCAGAGAACATATTCTGAAAATGCCCCAACCCTGCTCTCCTGCCGCTGGCAGATGGACGAGGAGCAGAGGTCAGATCACACACAGCAGATGCTACCACTCCCTACAAGCTACTGTCTTTGTGACCTGCTTCCCTTCAGGGAGTCCTCCACAGCAGTCACATAGACAGTGATTTTTTTTTTTTTTTTCCTAGGCACAGAGAGTCTACTCCAAGCAGCCTGGCTGATTCATCTTCATTACCTAATCCTTTTTTACATTTTTTTTTCTTCTTCTTATTTCAGAAAAGAGCTATTCCCAGCTGGTATTTATGTCCACAACTGCTGGGAGCTTATGGAACTTGCAAGCTATTCAGTCCATGTGTCAAATTGAACAAGACAAGGTTAGTAATGTCAGGAAGAACATATATAGATGCTGTCTCTTTTCTGACTGCTGTAATCTTTAATCTCTAGCTGAAAGGAAGCCAGACAAAAATAACATAAGCTACAGAACAGGTTTCAGCCTAGAAGACTCCAAAGCATTTTACTTAGCAATACACGGATGATCTCACTTGTCACTAAAGTCCAGCTGCAAAGTAGCAGCTGCTGTTAAACAAGAATAAACACACACTGAGCAAGAGCTTGGTCCAGAAGCCAAAGGTGTCCATCAGAAGCTGCTAAGAATTTTGGGCAGCAGAACCTAATTACCAAAATGGAGCTATCATCTTGGAGACTGTGACAGCAAGCTTTGCAAGTGGGAACTTTAATTGGATTAGCTGTGCTGGCCATAGGGTCCAAATTTTCAAATCAGAGGTTATAAAACATAACTAATGGACAGGGTTTAATTTTTTGCAAAAGGCTTGCATGTGTCAATAGCTTTAGTATTTGCAATTTGTCACTGGGAGGATGGCAAGCCATGGCTTATACATCTGGAGGGGAGAATTACTGCAGGGAGCAAGGAACGCTATGGGGCTGCAAGATGAAGTGTGTGGAGAGGGTCTGACATGGTGCTCCCTCGTCTGTTTTTCAGATACGCTCACATGTTCAATTTAGAGACCTCTGTCAACGTACTGAAGCCAACGAATGCTGCCCAAGCTGGTCTCTGGGGAACTACATTGCTGTCCTGTACAACAGGTCTTCGTGTCTGGAGATAACCCAAGGAGATATCTCCCATACCCTGGCTCTCCTTCGTGCCTGTGCTCCAGACTACCACAAAGGTATTCTCACTCCGTCTTGCATAGGTCCTGAGACGGTGAGACAGAAACACTCTCAGTGTGCCAAAGTCCCAGAAAAATGTACCCGCTTCAATGCCATTTACCAGCTTCTTCACTTCTTGGTCGACAGAGACTTTCTTAGTCCTCAGACGATGGAGTACCAAGTGCCATCTCTCAAATACAGCCTGCTGTTTTTGCCTACAAGGAAAGGTGCAGCTATGATGGGGATCTACTTAGACAATCTTGAATCCTGGGACCTGTTTGATAACTATACATCTATCACTGGAATGGACCTAGGCCTTAAACAGAAACTATTCCAGCACTATCTTTTACTGGATACTAAGTATCCAGTCCTGGCAATATTAGCTATTTTTCTAAGCATTTCTTTTTATTTACGCTCAGTCTTTATTACCTTGATGGTCCTGCTCACTGTTGTCAGTTCTTTAATGATCTCCTACTTCTTGTACAAGGTGGCCTTCAGATTCACCTATTTCCCTTTTGTAAACCTGACAGCAGTCGTCATTCTCAGCAGCATTTGTGCCAACCACACCTTTGTCTTCTTTGACCTCTGGAACCTCAGCAAGAGCCAGAACCCTTCCGCTGGGCTTTCCCAGTGGGTGAGTCAAACCATGCACCATTTTGCATATCTCATGCTGGCATCTTGCTTCACGACGGCTGCTGCCTTCTATGCCAGTTACATTAGCAATATAATAGCCATCCGCTGCTTTGCTATTTACATGGGCACCTCCGTGCTGGTGAATCTGGTATTCATGATGACTTGGCTTCCTTCTTCAGCTGTGCTGTATGAGCGCTACATAGCAACGACCTGCATTTACAAGCCAGAAGACTACTGGAACAACACCGGCCATAAGAGAGTCACTCTCTCCCTCCATTACATTCTCAGGGGTCTCCAGAACACACTGTCTGAAACCTCCAAACTATTGTTTGAAAAGCTTCTGCCTTGTGGGGTCATCAAGTTTCGGTACATCTGGATCTGCTGGTTTGCTGCCTTAGCAATAGGAGGTGCCTACATTTCATGTTCCAACCCAAAACTCAAACTCCCGACTCTCGAGACGTCGTCTGTCCAGGTGTTTAGACTGAGCCACCCCTTTGAGAGGTATGATTCTGAGTACTGCCACCAGTTCATGTTTGAGAGGATGGAGCATGGAGAAGGGCAGCGTATGCCTGTCACGATAGTCTGGGGCATTCTGCCCATCGATAATGGGGACCATTTCAATCCAAAAAGCAATGGCACCCTAGTGACAGACATCACCTTCACAATCCAAAACCCTGATGCCCAGAAGTGGCTCCTTGAATTCTGTCAAAAAGTGAAGAATAAAACGTTCTATTACCCCAACGCAGAGCAGAAATCTACTGTGTGCTTCATGGAGGATTTCCTCAGGTGGATGGACAGTCGCCAGTGCTCCCAGCGAGACCACAGCTTCAACCTTTGCTGTAACCAGTTCTCCTTCCCTTACGGAAGCGAAGTCTTCCTACATTGCATCAAAATGATGCTCCTGGAACAAGGCAGGGAAGGCACAGAAATGTATGATCTGGGCCTCAGGTTTGACAGGGAGGGAAATCTCGCTGCCTTAGTGCTGCAGTTTCAAACTATTTATCACTATAGCTTCAACTACAGCAAAGCCAAACAATTCTATGAGGAAATCAACCTCTGGGTAACAGAGGAAATGAAAAATGCCCCCGTGGGGCTTCAGAATGGATGGTTTACCAGTAAACTAGAGCTATACAATCTCCAGCACAGTCTCAGCACAGAAACGATGGTGGTCATGGGACTCTCCATAGCCATTTCCTTTGTGGTGCTGCTGCTCACTACCTGGAACGTTCTCCTTAGTGTTTTCTCTGTTACTGCCATCGCAGGCACTGTCCTGGTTACCGTTGGCCTTTTGGTCCTCTTGGAGTGGCAGCTTAACGCAGTGGAGTCTCTCTTCATTTCAGCTGCAGTAGGTCTCTCTGTTGACTTTACTGTCAACTACTGCATCTCCTATCATCTGTGCCCCCATTCTGACCGCCTGAGCCGAGTGGCCTTCTCCCTGAAGCAGATGAGCTGTGCCACGGCCATGGCAGCTTCTGCTCTCTTCTCTGCAGGGGTCATTATGTTGCCTGCTACAGTCTTGGCATATAGGAAGTTGGGGATATTCATCATGATGATCAAGTGTATCAGCTGTGGGTTTGCCAGCTTCTTTTTCCAGTCACTGTGTTGCTTCTTCGGCCCAGAGAAGAACTGTGGGCAGATCCTTTGGCCTTGTGCCCACACCATGAAAGACTATTCTGATGACTCTGGACTGAACGGAAGCTTTGCCTGTGGGGGGAACGAGAAGCAAAACCGATTGCGGAAGGTCCAGGAGTCCAACACTGCGAATGAGCAATACGAGCTCCAGCCCTTGTCCAGAAAACTCAGTGACAGTTTTGACAACAGCACTTCCACAAGCAAGCTGTCCAACCGGCCCTCAGTGCTCTCTGAAGACACACAAGTTGAAGACAACAGATGCCCCAGAATAGGAATGCACCCCTCCCTTGAAAGAGAGAGGCAAAATCTGCAGGAGACCCTTGGAGACCAGCAGGTTGGCCTCTGCCAGTGTCCTGCCTTGCAAACTTCCTCTCCATACAAGCACAGCAGCTCAGGACCAGAAATTCACAGGGAGAGACTCTGCCGAGATTGTCGATGTCGAAAGTACAGTCCAAAATCTTGGGATGGGTCTGGGCTGGACCATATCCAGCTGGCTGGCATGAAAGAAGAAGGGCAGCTCAATAAATCACAGTGCTCTACTGATGCTGCCCAGCAGCAGCCGGATTATACCTCAGACAACAGCCATCTCCCTGCTGCTGACATCTACAAAATTCACAGATGCCTTTGTTCTCTTGGCAGCTCTTTTGACATGCTCAACATCTCCAGTGAGACGTCGATAAGTGATTTTGAGCAAGGCCTAAAGCTTGCTGAATCAGCTAGTTCTTGTCCTGATGTCTTAGAGCTGTCTGATTCGTACAGTCAAACAGAGAGAGGTTACTTGAACAGCAAGAGAGATACCCTGCGGCTGGACCTGAGGGAAACTGTCTTTGATATCTCTCCAGCAGCATCACAGCAGAACAGCTCTTCATGGAAAAATCGATTTGGATTAGGGAGCGAAGGTCCGGTTGTATTACCAAACAGCCAACCAGACATGCCTGATGTTTGGATCAAACGATCTAGCGCACAAAGTTCTGGTTACAACAGTTGAAACCTTGCAGAAAACAAAACTGTACTGCTAGGGAAAGGGGAAGTCGAAATCTCCTTGGAACTGTAAATATCAGTTTTTTCCTCCCACCTCTCCTAGAGCTGAGACTATTTCTTAGTGTTTCAGCTGTGCAAATACCTGTGTTTTCACAGAACCAGCAAATCTGATACTAGTGAGAGGATGTGAAATAAATCTTGATGGAGTACAAGCCCTTTGACCTTCCAGTGTCTGGTGCCATATTCACAGTTGTACTGCAAAACTTATCGAGTAAACCTGTTTTGTCATTTCCTACAAGGTGATTAGATTTTGTTTTCTTGTCAAGGTCATGTAGGAGAGAAATAACGAGGTGGATCTCGCCATATATTTAACAAAAGAAAAAGAGAGCTCATGTAAAAAAAAAAATCCAAAACCCAAACCCACAACTATTGGAAATCTAGATATCAGGTGAAGAGTGTACTGTTAATAAAAAAAGAAAGTATTTCATTTTCTACTGAATCAGAAACTGCTTTATGTGAAGTCCAGGTTCACATATCTCATCAAAATAGTTCAGATACTGTAAAAAAATTTCATCAAGACTTCTGAGTTGATACAGTCTCTTTTTGATCATGGAGGAGGCTGCAGAATCCAGCCCAAATCTATTTTCAGTAACAATTTCAGTTTATTTTAGCAGATGAAGTTCTAGTACTGCCAAAGATTTTCCATGTGAGATTTCCCCTTTGAGAAAAGTGTCCTCGTCCCCTCAGTGACTCGGGTGCTTTGTGTGTCGTCTTCACAGCCTGTTTCCACTCAAGGCATTCCCTACAAACATGTAACTTTTTAAAATTTGCGTATCTGGTGAATCTTGAATTTTACATTTATTTTCTCTACCAGAAAGAAACAGGAAAACAAACACTTCCTTGCCTTTATCTGTTGAAAAAGAGGAAACATTCTCTATACAAATTGACGTAAAATAAATGCTTACGACAAACTTTCCTAAAGCTGCATGGTGCTTCATTTTCACCGAGAACACTTTGGTTCATTTTCTTCATCTTTTAAGTGGCTAATATATTTTTCAATATAACCAGCAAAAGGAAAGTATACATTTTAAAAAGATTCACTCCTCCTGGCACCCCCAAGTAGGTTTCCCTGCTCTGTGGGAGCCAGGCCACAGCTGCCTGATGTCGATCAGGAATATGCTCTTTTAAAGCTTATAACTAACGCTTGTAATATACAACGGGCTTCAGTTTTGCATTTTGTAGCACGGTTCTCATACCGGGTGCTCAGAGGGGTATTTTGGCCACCGGAGCTGCCCTCGGGCTGTGAGACAATGCTGACTGAAGTCTTCTCCACACCGGAGCTGCTTCCGTGACTGTTTGGAGGCACTTCTCACCCATTTTGGAAACTCATAGAAAGCACTGTGAAAATATCTAAGAAAGTCAGGAAATATTTTATACAGGTGCCACATTTCCCCTTGACACTTCGGAAGGGC
>NW_010527698.1:0-2242 GCF_000687285.1 Phaethon lepturus
CAACCTAGTGATTCTGTGATTCTGTGATGGATGGTCCCAACTCAACCCTCCCTGTTGTTGTCACCAGGTGGGTTTTAACCTGCTGTGGGGATGCTTTTTACACCCTGATGGGTAGGGAGCAGTGCCATTCCCAGCAAAACCCCTTGTGGAACCAAACTCTATAGGGTATGTTATAAGATCTTCTCCAGTCCCCTGGGTGCTATACGTAGAGAATAAAAAACACTTCTAACGGGAGCCCCTGCCTGTGCTGGGAAAGGGCCCAGCCTCCCAGGCTGTGTGGGAGGGAGGACCTGCCCCTTCTTTACCTTCCCTGTGGCAGGTTTCCCATCCCTCACAGGTTCCCTGGTCCTTCCAAGAAAGGAGTACTGGATGTATGACACCTATGATGTCCACTTCTACACCTCCTTTGCTCTCATCATGCTGTGGCCCAAGCTGCAGATCAGCCTGCAGTATGACATTGGTGAGTGACCCAGGAGACCTTGGCTTGATGCTTGCTGATGTCTTGACCCAGGGAAGAGATGGAGTATTTGGGACAGTGTATGCTATAGAAATCTGTGCTGTGGAGCCAGAATCCCCCTCCAGCTCCTCTGCTGGGCCCAGGACTTGCAAGCCCCCAATGTTGTTGCCTCTCAGTATCTCTCTGCCCAGCACTGGGATGCCTTCTTGCCACACTGGGGGTGTGCAGCTGGCTCTACCTGCACTGGGGGAGTCCCTGGTCTTACCAGCTCTCTCTATGCCCCTTGCAAAGGAGAAGCATGGAGCCGTTTGCAGACCCTGATGCTTTAAGCGGGCTTGGAAGCTGCTGGTGGTGGCCTGGCCAGAGGTGGAGCACAGCCCTTTGCTGGGCAGTGGGAGGGCTGAGCCCGCTGGGTTTCCCTCCCAGTCCTGGCTGCTGCCACCACCTTGCTTAAAGGGGTGATGACAGTTGCATGTCCCCTGCTGAGGGGAGACTGGGAGCAGCCTGGTGTCCCCTCAGCCCTTTGCAGAGGGCTGCAATCTTGCAGTCAGAGCCCCAAAGGGGAGCCTGTTTTGCCGGTGCTGGTGGCCCTGCCCATGCCTGTGCTTGGGGCTTGCTGCTGCAGTGCCTTTCTAACATCTCTCACTCTGTGCCCTCTCCAGCTGTCACAGTGGTGAATGAGGACGTCCAGCCCTGGCAGTACTTGATGTGTGGTCAGACAGCCCAGGTGAAGCTGAAGAGCATGGTGCCACATGATATTGGGGACCTAGGTGAGGGGTCTGGCCTGGCCTGCTGGGGGCAGAGGGGATGCAGGGCTGCTCACACAACTTTCTCAGGGTAGTTGACTCTCAAGCTGTGGGGAAGGTATGGTGCATGGAGTACAGTGGTGTGGTTTTGGGGGTTTTTTGGCTTTTTTTCTGTGAATGAAAAGCTTGGATGGTTTGGGGTGGTGATGGTAACATAGACCACACTGCGTGGAGCTTGTGCAAGGGAGATGGAGGGAAGCTGAGCAGTAGCAAGAAGGCTGCTCTCACTAGAGATGGCACAGGGTGCAATATGTTATTTTAGTGCTGCTTGATCACAGCACCCTTAGGACCTTGCTCCTGGGTAGGAGAGGGGATGTTTGTTTCTTGCTGTTCTGCTGCATCCACTCTGTCCTTGTTTAGGTGATGAGCCGTGGCAGCATGTCAGTGCCTACTTGATGCACAGCACAGCCAACTAGAAGGACCTCAACCTGAAGTTTGTGCTGCAGGTGTACCGCAGCTACTACCTGACACACGACTCCCTGTACTTGCAGGACATGTGGCCAGTCTGCCAGGTACTGGGAGGAGATCAGACCATGGGGCATCCCCCCTCCCCACTTCCCTTGGGAGCTGTGCAACATCCTAAGAGGATGGATGCTCCTAAGCAGAGCATGAGGGGCAGCTGTGGCAGAGAGCTGCTGAGATGCTTAGGCTGTATGACCATCTCCTGCCTCTTCCGCAGGCTGTTACAGAGTTGGAGCTGAAGTTTGATACTGATAACAATGGGCTCATTGAAAATGGTGGCTTTGCTGACCAGATGTATGATGTGTGGGTGTTAAATGGAGTCAGGTGAACAAGAGAGGCAGGTGGGGGTTGGAGATGGGGAGTGTGGGGTGGGGAGGTAGGTCGGAGCTGGGACTGTGGTCCCTGTCTGTTGTGGGAGCTCTGTGCAACCCATGGGGTGTCCCGTGTTGCTGACGCTGCTCTCCTTTTGCTCTGGCAGTGTCTATTGTGGTGGACTGTGGCTGGCAGCCATCTGTAT
>NW_010527698.1:2360-2733 GCF_000687285.1 Phaethon lepturus
CCTGCCAGTGGGAAACCACGCTTGGCTGGCCATGTGTCCCTTGGGAGGGGGATGGCTCCTCCTCAGGTCTTGGAGCCTTGCTGGGAGCAGGAGAAGGAGGGGAGATGCCAGCCCTCCAAACAGAGGAGAAGGAGCAGTTACCAGGAAGGGAACAGAAAGGGTTTGGGAAAGAAAGGAGAAGAGAGGAGGAGAAGGTTGCTATCACCATGGGGAGCCTCAGCTGCTGCCTCCTGCTCTCTCTGGCCCTGTTTGGCCCCCATACCACCAGGAAGGTAAGGGCAGCCTGGGGGCACTGTCCAGCTGGGGGGCTGCCTGCTCTCGCTGTGCCATACTGTGCTGTGCCATGCCATCCCTGGGGTGCAGGGTGACCAGA
>NW_010527698.1:3078-3382 GCF_000687285.1 Phaethon lepturus
CCACTGGTCCCAGCTGCTGTGCAGGGGGTCTGTGTCAGCCCCCAGACACACGAGGCAAGTGTCCTGCCACCCCAGCAAGCTGAAGGGGGGAGGGGTCATGGCTCAGCACTGTGCAAGGTGCCAGCATGACCCCCGGCCCCCAGTGCAACCTGCAGGGCCTGTGAAGGAATGAGCTTGGCTCCAACATGACCCTCTTGGTCCTGGACATGGCTGGGACCTTCTCGGGCTCCTACCCCATCATGGTGGTGGCCGCCCACAAGCAGATACTGGTATCAACCCTGCAAGGGGCCCCGCAGCAACCCGG
>NW_010527698.1:3644-3976 GCF_000687285.1 Phaethon lepturus
GTGGAAGTGATCCACCCAGGCAATGCAGCAGGGAGGTCTATCTGTCTGGGGCATGTGGTGGGGGTGTCTGTCTGTCTGCCAGGGGCAGTGGCCCAGATTCCCCTGTCTGGAGGTTCAGGCTCTGAGCCCCCTCTGCCTTGCTTGAACCCCCGCCAGACTCCACCACCGCCTTTGTGGGCCAGTGCTTTGTGGACTACTGCAGGAAGGAGACACTGAAGACCACATGGCTCCTGTAGGAAGAGGTCCCATCCTGCAGGGATGCCTGGAAAGCCACCAGGTGAGTCCTGCCCTACCACCCTGCAGCCCTCCCTCCACTCCTGCTGACATGGCTT
>NW_010527698.1:4069-4353 GCF_000687285.1 Phaethon lepturus
ATGGGGACCGGAGTTACCTGCACTCCACTGTCCCACCTGCATCCCCAAGGCGCTCTGCTGCCTTGGCCCCATGCTGAGCTCCTGTCTGCTCCCAGCATCCTGGCAGGGAACCATGGCCTCACCCTGCCCTGCTTCCTCCCAGCAGCCTGCTGGAGGGCCCTCCTCCCAAAGCTTGCTGCCTCTGTATAAGGAGCCATATCTTTCTCTGCCTGGCAGAGAGCTGTGCCCCATGTGTCCCTGGGGAAAATGTCCCTGGTGCAAAAAGCTACTCTGTGGCTGTGGGC
>NW_010527698.1:4389-5196 GCF_000687285.1 Phaethon lepturus
GTGGTGTTTCAGGGATCTGGGCGAGACAGGGCTGGGGGACAAGGGGAGGACAGCAGCTGGATAATCCTGTTTCCCAGCCACGGCTTTGGGCCTTGGTGGGTGCCTTCTTTCCTGTGCACCTGTTTGGGGCACCTGCAGGGGCCCCATGGTAGGTGGCCCCAGGCAGCATCCCTGGGGCAGAACAGTGGGATGCTCCATAGCCAGGGGTTGGGGTGAAGGCTGTGTGCAGGCAGGTCAGTACACTCACCTGGCCTTATCCTGCATCTCCGCACCTCAGTCTGCCCTGTCTTCCTGTTAAACTCCATTTCCAAGTACTACCAAGGGGCTTGGTCCTGGGTGCACATATGGGGGAAGGCTGGGTGCCAGCCCCTGCAGAGGGGACCACAGTCACAAGCTGGGAGCCTGGGCTCTCGAGGTGGCTCTGAGTCTGGACTGGATATTGGAGGGACCAGGGATGGGACCTGGGGCTCCAGGAGCAACTACTGGGCACACTGGGTGGCTAAGGCCAGATACTGGAGGGATCCATGCTATATATATGTACATATGCATATATTTCCCACTAACTGGCTGTTGCCCTATCAGCCAGAGGGTGGAACAGGATGAGGCTCTGTTTGGAGCACTCAAATTCACAGGTCAATGTCACCTGTATATTAAACTTTGGTTTATGAGCTTGTGTGGTGGGTTTACCCTGGCTGGATTCCAGATGCCCACCAAGCTGCTCTATCACTCCTCTCCGCAGATGGACAGGGGAATCAGAATGTAACAAAAGGCTGGGAGGTTGAGATAAGGACAGGGAGATCACTCAGC
>NW_010527699.1:0-355 GCF_000687285.1 Phaethon lepturus
CGCTCCCCAGCGTCCGACCTCGCGGGGGCTCTGCGAGGGAAATGGGAGGCTGGCCTGGCGATATCACCTGCAGGAACACCGTCCGTGGGCTCTTTTACGGTCTCCGCTCACGGGTGCTCACGGTGCCGATCTCTACGGCCGAAGTGCGGAACGGACGCCCGGCTTTTCCGGCTGGTGCCTCCCAGCAGCCCTGGGGTGGCTCCTACGGCAAATCGGGCAGCGGCTTTACCCTCACGCACAACGTGTTCATAAGGCAACGACGCTGCTCTGCGCCCACAGAGAAAAACAACCACTTGCACAGCGTGAACGTCCTGTAGGTGCATGATTAAGGCACAAACGAAGGGCTCGATTCCTC
>NW_010527699.1:456-757 GCF_000687285.1 Phaethon lepturus
GGCTCGATTCCTCTGCCACAAGCCGGGGACTTGTGTCACCCTGATAATCCTCCCGGAGACACCTCTGCTTTACACCAGCCTAAGAAAAAGAACAAAACCGAGCTCGTATCTGACAAGTGAAAACAAACAGTGGATTCAGACGCTTTCTGCGGGGAAGGGGGAAGCTGTTTAATTTTTGTTCTTTCTCCCTGGGCTGCTGCGGTGACCTCTGCTACCTCCTAAGTCAGCAACACAATATGTTGCAGCTGTGGCACTGCAACAGCATGATTTAATTTGCGCGTGTGTGGCTGGGAGGGGAGTT
>NW_010527699.1:789-1692 GCF_000687285.1 Phaethon lepturus
GCATGGCAGAGGCAGCAGCGGTGGAAGCGGGGGCTTGGTCCTCCCCTCCCAAAAGAGCTGGGGGGAAAACCCCTGCTTCGCCTGCCGTGCACAGCTTTGGGGAGAAGATGGGAAAAGGATCAACTAGAGGAAAATGTCCATTTCCATCAACATTTTTAAGAGGTTGAGGTTTGTCCAAGCCAAGGAAAAAAAAGGGCAGAAAATATCTATCTATTCAACAACTGTTTTCTGCTTAAAAAAAACAAAAAAAAGAGGAAAATGACTTTGCTGCCCACTCCCCTACGTGTTCCTGGCTGCCCGGAGCGCAGGGGCTGCACGTCGCCGGTGCGGTGCCCGGCTGGGCGAGGGGAGGGCTCAGAGCTTGTTTTCCGAGCGAAAAGAGCCGGAGGTTTATGCTGCAGCCCCGAGACCCCGCGGGCTCCCTCTCAGCGGGTCCAAGCCCCTGGCCCTCCACCAGCTCGTAAAGCCGCCGCGTTCCCGCGCAGCTCCTTGGCCGGACCCCGAGAGCCGTCTCGGGAGCTTTCTTTGTCAGCGCTCTGAGTTCGAGGGGGTTTTGGCTGCGAAGGTTTTATCTTTGCCTTCCGCGAGGCTGGAATTCAGCTTCGCTCTTGGCATTGTCATCCCTCCGCTTTATATACGGCTCCTTGCTGAAAAACATCCTGGGACAGCCCGAATTTCAGCCCACTGCCAAACCTCCCGGGAGGAGGACCGGTGGCAGCGAAGAACTGGCAGCCCCGAGGCTTCGCCGCTCCGGCTGCTCCGGGGACCTTCTGTCCCGGCGTGTGATGCTGGGGGCTGAGCTCGTCCCGGCATGACCGTGCCCGCGCCGGGAGCTCCCCAGCCACGAGGCTGCACCGCGGATGCTCCGCGCAGGACGTGCCGGGAGGTTTCAGGGGCCACGGG
>NW_010527699.1:1779-4219 GCF_000687285.1 Phaethon lepturus
TAGCTCGTCGCGGCATGCCCGTGCCCACGCCGGGGGCTCCCCAGCCACGAGGCTGCACCGCGGATGCTCCGCGCAGAAGGACGTGCCGGGAGTTTTCAGGGGCCACGGGAAGGAGTCAGGCTCCCCAAATTCATTCAAATCCAGAGGGATTTGAAGGCCTAAAACTCTCCCCGCATCCTAAAAAACCCAAACTGTCCCTATGTTACTATGGCAGAACAGCACTCTGGAAGCAAAGGAATGTCCCTGCCTTTCCAGCAGTGCCAGCCTTACGCTTTCCATTTACTATTTATTTATTTCTGGGTTTTACCTTTCTGATACTGAAGCTCCTTCCCATCTGGCTCAGCCGAAACCGCCCCCGGCTGGAAGAAACCTCAGCCCGCTCCCGCCCAGGCGCTGCGCCCTCGGTGCCGCGCTCTCTAACCCAGCGCTACCCGCCCGCTCGTAGGGGCAAGGTGGCTTTTTCCTGGCTTTTTGGCTTTCCTCTCGCTTCCCCTCATCAACTCGTTTGCCAAGCAGTGTAATTTTACTGCCTGGCTTAAGGAGCCAAGAAATACGTTTGCTGGTGTAAGCTGCGCCTTAGACGTCGTGAAAAACATGCAGCTTCAGGGTTTTAGGAGCCAGCTCGAGAGAACAGCGCAACACCCGCAGAGCAGCGAGGCCGCGGGTTTGCACGCTCTCTGGTTTCACTCGGGGACCCATGGGTGGCTGGGCGCGGGGACGGACCCACGGTGACCGTGTGCGCACGGGGGACGGAAGCGTCTGCGGGGAGAGGGGGCAGACGACGCGAGGCTCTCGCAGGCGGTGTGGTGGGAAGGGGTCCTCTGCCACCGACCCGCGGCCGGGGGAAAGGACTTGCCTTCCCCACGCAGCGCTTTCATCCTCCCTCCCCTCAAAACCACGAGATCCTTAGGGCGTGGACAGGCTCTGGCTTGATGCTTCTACAGAACCAAGAATAACAAGGTCCAGACCTCACCTGTGGTCTCCAAGGCACTCCAAGGCCTCTTCTTCCACCTCCGGATACCAACAGCCACATTTTGGACTTGAATTCTCCTGAACTTTGCGGCGCTTCAGATACGCATGTATATTTTTGAGGGTCAGACCCCGACACTCCTACAAAATCAGCCAACTGGTACCATCAGACTCAAAAGGAAAGAATCATTCATCAAAGTGATTTGTAAAACACTGGCCACTGCAACCACCTGCGGCTGGATTTGCATCCTGTTAAGTGAACATCCCATTCTATAGCCACCACCAAGAGACTTTCAGCGACAAGAATCCCCAATCCCATCCTTATGAATTAGAGAAGGTGTCCAAAACCCCAATTCCGGCACTGGAAGTTTAAACCGACTGAAGGGACGCACACGTCCCTGCTCCAGACACGAGCACCTTGGTGAATGTGGTCCTGCCTCTGCACAGCAGCTACAAAATGCGCCTATACTACCCAGGAAGGACAACAATAAATGATAGCAAAAAGCTTTCAGTTTTTAGCACGCTCTAAAATACTCTACGGCCTCGTGGTTGTACATAAGCAAAGGGCAAACTCCACCCCAGGTTTATTTGGAGGTTTCTGTGGCTCAGACTGGCCATTCTCACCAGCCTGTTTTCACAGGGCTGCAGGGCAGAGCTGAGCAGGGAAGGAGCTGAACTACAAGTCTCTCCTCCAGCTTGAGTCCTGGCAGAGACAATCTGCAGCAGCGTTACTCGGCGCATCAAGTCTGGCACCTGCTTACAATAAATCCCTAACAATGGTGAAAAGTTAAACGGCCATTTAGTTTAATTTCTGTTTTAGATTTGGATTTCTACATACGGTAAATGCTAGAAAGAATGTTTTTTTGAAACAATGCTGCATATTTACCTTGGAGATCCTCTACAATCGGCTGCCCTTCATCTAAGATTTCTTTCTAAAAGCAGAGGGATGCTCTCAGCACAGACAGTCTAACAGGGAGGCTTTGCCCCCATCACCTGCGAATTCCTTCACGTCGGCTGAGCTCTTCCGCGCAGGCTCCCTCGCAGGTGGGATGGGTCGCTGCGCTACTCCGGGTCTCAGAAACCCAGGGGGGTTGAATCCCAGCAGAGGCTAAAGGAAGAAAAACACCTCGTGGGGCGATGTTAACCTGTGCAGAGGGGAGTTTGGGAGTCTTTGCTTTGGGAACCTGTGTGATGGCAGAAAGCAAGATGGGCACAGCCGACCTGTTTAGTCCCGCTGAGCACGGACCGGCCTGGCTGCAGCGGCCGTATGGCTGAGAAAAGCTCCTCAGCCTTGGACGCACCGTGTCCCAGAGCCTCCCCTCCGCGGCCACCTCTTCCGTGCCAACGGCTTCCTCGTGAGCGGGCGTTCACGCAGCAACTAACTGCAAGGTCAGCTCAGCCCATTCAAACCTCCCTCTCGGGAGCAGGGAGTCACCCGTGTCCCCGGCGTGCGGGAGACAGGCAGCCTGGT
>NW_010527700.1:0-602 GCF_000687285.1 Phaethon lepturus
AGTCACCGCGGCGGCTTGGCCACCACCACCAGCACCTCCACAAAAGCCCTGTATGCGCGTGCCCCTTTCCAGGGAGGGCAGAATTTGCACCACGACTTTCTGGAACTCCCTCAGTGCCCAGCCCCCCCGTTCCATGAGACTTTGTGCCCGGGGCTGGGACGGAGGGCTGCCAGCGAGAGCGGTGCTCTCGCTCTGCACGGGCTGCAATGCAGCCGAGAGAAGGAAAGGGGGACAGATTCTGGAGGGAGAAGCACCTCTGGCCTCTCCCACGCACACCACGGGGGATCACGCACTGCCAGACCACGTCCCACGGCCTGACGGGCTTGCTTCCCGCTGTCACAAGTGGCCACAGCTGGGAATAGTGCGTGCCAGCAGCTCCTGGAGCTACAGACACTGCCGGTAACGCCTCGCGCGCTGCTTCCAGCGCTGGAGCCCCAGTCTTGCCATAGAGAGGGAGGTGGGGATGGAAGGTTCGCACACCTTCGCCGCTGTGGACACACTCTAGAACTGCATTGCTGTGCACGCCAAAGGCTTCAGGAAAGGGGCTTTCAGCACAGCCGAGGCCTGTGGGCGTTCACCTGCCCCTTCGCCGCAGTGCCCAA
>NW_010527700.1:649-1113 GCF_000687285.1 Phaethon lepturus
AAGGGGCGGCCCGCACGGGCGCCGGGCCGCGGCGGCCAGCCGTGCCCTAGCTGGCTCTAGGCTGCTGTCAGAGGGCTGAGGGGCTCGAGGAGCGGTGGGGTCCCCTCACCTGTACTTGAGGGGGAACATAAGTGCAAGGAGAGCCCGGCAGGCGTCGGTCAGCCTCTGGTAACTGCTGGAGAGAAACAGGATCTTGTGTTCAGTAAGCGCTGCACAGAAGAGATACAGCACATTGGTGATGCCTGGGGAGAAAGGGAGAGAAGAGCGCTCAGAAACAAGGGTTCCCCCCTCGCGCCCCACCAGAGACCACTACTCCCCACCCAGGCTGGATCCCACTCCTCAAGTTCACATTCTGCACAATGGAGGAGTTCCACATCCTCCCAAAAAGCCACGTCAGGGTCACCCAGGTACGTGCTCCCCCAAGGAAGCCCCTCTTCTGAGAGATGCTCAGCAGCAATGCTGAG
>NW_010527700.1:1835-7543 GCF_000687285.1 Phaethon lepturus
CTCGCTGCCGCAGGAGAAGGACCCTGCAACAATGCAGGTCGTGAGCTTGGCCGGGGCCACGGGCTAAGGGGAGGAATGAGATCTGCTGAAACAGCTGGCCGTCCCAGCCAGCAAGAGCAACTCCTTGACCGGAGTCGAAGGCGGCAGCAAGCCCCGAGACCCGCACTGCGACGCAGCACACGAGGGCTCTCCAGGACCTCGCCTGTGCCATGCCCAGCCAGCACTGCCAGAGCAGCACCAGCCCCGCAGCCTCGCCCGTCGCACAGGGTGCCTGGCCCAGGCAGCGTGAGCAGGCCCTGATGGCTCCTGGTAGAAGGGCTGGGGACGGACAGACTGGGCACAGTCTCACTGCTCCTTATCCGACAGAATTTCTTTCCAGACCTAAGCTCATGCCCAGTCCCACAGGGAAGCCTACATGTCCCTGCCCGCTCTCCGGGCCGCAGGGGCTGGGGCAGGACCAGACCGCTGGCCATCTTCTGCTCTTTCTACACCTCTCCAGGGAAAACGCTGCTCTGCAACAGCGGGTTTCGCCATGCGCCCCACCTCCTTGCTCAGCCCCCTGCAGCCGCAAGAGTTCACGCCACCGCAACAGCCCAGAAATCCGCTTCTGAACGCCATCCTGGCAGAGCAGAACACACCCCAGGTTTTCACAACCCCCAGGAGGGCACGCTCATGGAGAGGGAAGAGGGCACAGCCAGCCTGCTGCGGTGCCGGAATGCAATCCCTTCCCCAGGCCACGCTTGCCGCCCCTCGGTGCAACACTGCACGCAGACACACGCATGCCCGAGGGTTCTCCGAGACGAACGGTGCCCAGGCCTCCGCGCTGCGCCAGCTGCAGCGTGTGCCACCCCAGAGCCTTCTCAAAAACAATTAAAAGAGAGGTTGCTAATGAGGAGACAGACCCAATGAAAGAAAAGGTGTGCGTACCGCTGCTTCGTCGTCCGCGTCAGGCTGAGATAGAGACAGACAGAGATAGCACAGTCAGTTAGAGACACACAAAAACAGCGGGACAACAGGGAAGACGAACACACGCAGAGGCCAACAACGAGCAGGGAGCAGCACTCTCGGAAAGGAGAGATGCACACACACATGAAGCAAAAGCAACAGCTACTACACTGGAAAAGAGTGTCTGGACACAGCAGGAGAACAGGTAAAGCACGGGAAAGGAAGTGCCACCAACGAACTGTCCTCCCGGTAGCACACGGCTTGTTCCCACAGCACAGATCGATCCTGTGAGAACTGGGAGGTGGCGAGTAAGTGTGCCAAAAAGCGCCGTTCAGTGAGCCACGGCGGCTTGAGGACCGCCCTGGTCCGAACAGCCTCTCCTCTCCTGTACTGCTGCTTACCCGTCCCGCCAGGGAGGAACCAGATGGAGACAGATCTGGGCAGTTCCTGCTGGAATGCTACTGCTCTCGCCCTCAGCCAGAGCAAACCCGGGACGCTTGGCACACCGACATAGCCCCCTGCGTGTGGGCAGCACCCCGCTTTCTCCCCTGGAGCACTTGGATATGACCGGCATCCCTCCCTCTCCTGCAAGCACCAGGACCGCTGCGGGGCTCTCCCAGGACCTGCATCGCTCTGGCTTATCAGAGCAAGCACCAAACCCACGGCGGGCCATGACGGCAGCCCCAGGGGCACCGCTTCTGCCCAGCAGAAAGCACCCGCCCAAGAAGCCTGCACAGATTCAAGTTCACGACAGCAGCCTCTCCTCAGGGTCACGAGCCGCAGCAGTGGAAGAAGCCTCTGTCTCTAGGCACCGGGGACCTGTAGTGCTGCCCCAGCCGTGCAGAGGCTCCTCCACTTGGGCGCAGCCTGGGTGCAAGAGAATTTGATGGTGGTTTTTGCTGGGGGGAGCAGAGCTCAGCTGAAAGTGAAGCGACTGCAGGAGACAGGTGCACGTCCACGGTTATGCTCCAGGTGTTAGCACGGCAGAAGAGCACCAAGGGGTTACACTGCTGTTTCCAAACACCTCCTGCCAGAGGGTCCAGCTGGGCTCTCTCCACTCCTGTCATCTCCAAGCCAGCTTCACTTAGCCCTTCCTTACCCATCTGCTGCTCACACGAGCGAGACTGAGCCCAGCCGGCCTTCCTCGAGCAGGAGGAGCACTGCTAGAGGAACACATGGCTCAGAGGGGAAAAACAGGAGGGCTATCTTTGATGGCCTCCGCTCTGGGCACAAGTGAGGCTGTTGCTCCTCGGGCCCTGTCCATCAGAGATGCCAGCCATGCACAGGCACAAGCCAGTGGTTTGAGGAGAGAGCTCCAAGCTGCTCATCTGGGAAATGTTAGCCTTGCTTGGCCCATCTGCCTCGAATTGACTTGTCCCCATGCTCACAGATGGCCCGTGACCACTGGGTCTGGAGCAGCTCTCCAGGCAATGAGACAGGGCTGAGTAGAGGAGCGAGACCTCGCAGGAGTGACCAGAGACCATGGCAACTGTTCGCACAGATCGATCAGTGACTACATAAGCCAGCTGGTGGTTCAGCCACCCAGTCCTCCCTCCTGGAGGGAGCGAGGAGCCAAGACCAAGCTGCCTAATCATGGCAAGCTGTAGCTAAGCAAAGCAGCAAGATCTTCTCAACTGATCTAGAAGCTGAGTGGCTCCAAATCACAGAGGGTTGTTGTTTCTACTCTTAAGCACTTGGGAAGGTGCTGCCTGCACTCGCCAAGCACTTGCCAGTAGCAGTGCACTGCAGCAGCTCCTCAGTTGCCAGTGCACTGAGCCAGACTCTGCCCATGAGTCAAATCAGCCTTGTTCAGCTCACCCCAGCACCACAAAACCAGAACATCCCTGCTCCCGTCAGAGCGGCTTAGGAGGCAGAAGCACGGAGAGGTAAGAGAGGGAAGGGGCAGGGTACCCACCTGAGCTCCCCCGGTGATGGGGATGGTACACGTCAGGAGGTTCCCAATGACGTTCTCCAAGGACACACTCAGCCCGTCCACGTAGATGGTATAGATCAAACCCAGGCTGTTCTGGAGAGGAAAGCACAGCACAGCTGAGCATCAGGGTGCGAAGCAGACGGGTACAGGTGCAGCTGGGGAGGCCCTCCAGTTTGGAGCACAGACACACGGACAGGCTCCCAGTGCTTGTCTCCAGACAGAAACACACCCCATGACAGTTGACTCTTGGGGGCAGTGCTCGAGGTCTCCCCCCTCAGACCTCTCACGGCGAGTCCTCACCAGCAGGGACAGGGTATTTAGCATGTGCTCAGTTTGCTTCCAGCCAGCAGCACCTCCCCATCCCAGCACCGAGCCCACCAGCACCATCCCCAGGCGTGCCCAGCAGCAGCGCAGAGGGGGTTTCAAAGCTCCACGGGCAGAGGTGACTGCAAACAGCTGGACTTCTCCAGCACCCCCAAGCACTCCCAGTCCTTGCAGATTTGCATCAAGTCTCACAAAAACCCCAAGCACGGGATGGGAAGGAGACCCACTTCTCCACCAAGGGCTGGCCGAGACACGTGGTCAGGCACTGCCCTGCTTGCTGTCTGCCCACCGGCTGCACTGGAGAAGCAACACCAGCCCCAGCACGGAGGGGCTTAGGGGGCACAAGCATAGGGCAGCGCTCAACACGGCTGTAATACACAGATGAATAAGGAATTTGAGGAATGTGTCTTCAAGGCACCCTCTGGGTGGTTTTTTTTTAACTCAAACCATCTCCCCATGTCAGCAAGGAAAAGAGAAAACACAAACACTGGGGCTTTGGAGAGAAGGGGCCAGGCAGGCTACTGCACGCTGGAATAACCGAGGGAAGAGCAAGCTCACGCTCCTGCATGTTCATGAACAGTGGTGAAGGCTCCTGACATAATGTGTGTACGGCTTGACCTCACCCTGAGCAAGAGGCAGGCTCCCAGTCCAGCATTGTCCTGACCAAGAGGACCAACAGGTCCAGGTCTTGGGCTACAGAGACCTCTAATCGGAGAGGAGAAGGAGCCACAACCACCCGAGTCTTCTGCTGGGGGAGTAACAGGCTGCACTTGAAACGTAGCCAGTGAAATCCACCGTTCACCCAAAGGAAGAACCACTCGTCGCCCTCCTGCTGGCAGGGACAAGGAACAGCGACGGGAGAGGCAAACACGCTGTGTCCTGCCACGATCCGAGCCCACGAGCGGGGCTGCTTTGCTCCCCTCGGGCCGGTCAGAGGCGCGTGGCACTCGCTGCTGCGGAGCAGAGATCCCGCTCCCGCGGCTGCCACACTCAGACCTCCTGCGGACACCCAGCGACACTCCTGGGTTTGTGTCACAGCTAAGGGGGAAATGACCCAAGAACAACAGCACTGTAGTGCTCTTGTCACTCACCTGTTCCTCAGAAATCACCGAGGTGAATAATTCAAGCGACTGAGCAATGAAATCAGGCAGCCAAACACGCAATGCAAGTGTTACTGGGCCTCCTAACAAAACCAGCCGGGGAAGATGAGCACTCAGGTAGGCAAGGACCAAAACGAGCCAGGAACCATTTCAGTGTGGTCCCCAGGGGAGCGGCTCTCACAGGACACGTCTGTCTTTTGGAACAAGTGAGGTGACCCACTGCCCTCCAGAGTCATCCCCAAGCACGACTGGCTTCTGCCCAGCCGGAGAGCGGCAGGCGCCGCAGCCCGGCTGATCTCGCCCTGCTCCCCCAGGCTTGAGAAAATGAACAGCTCCTGCGTTTTAGAGAATTCCAGCTCCACAGAAGGCCAGGCGTAGTAAACCCCATCCCAGACGTGAGGATGGACACACGATGCAACTGCTTGCGACAAGGGAAATGCACTGATGAGGCAGGCTCATTTCTGTTCCTACGCTCCCTCCTATCTCAGTCTTACTGCTCCTGCTTGCCGGAAAGCAGTCGCTGTTCTAACACCACCCACCAGCCAAGACAGGCTTGATTTTGGCTCAGACAACTTTCCCAACAAAGAACCTAAGTATACAGAGGTTTTTACTGCAAGAGTGGTTGAACACTGGCACCGGTTTCCCAGAGAAGTTGTATGGTCTCGTCCTTGGAGGTATTCAAAACTCAGCCGGATACCCTGGACAACCTGCTCCAGCTGACCCTGCTCGAGCAGGGGTTGGACCAGAGACCTCCAGAGATGCCTCCAACCTCAATTAGGTGGTCTGGGGCTGAGAGACAGCAAAGCCCAAAGTTTCTGCTGTTTGAAGCAGCTCTGGGCCAGCGGAGTTGATTTTTTTTCCTGTCTTGATTAATGCCTTGAGCACTGAATGCCCTGAGGGAACAGCGTGTGCTCCCATTCACAGAGCGGGCTGTGAACAAGAGCTTCAAGAACAGGGCAGAGCCCAGAAGCGATATCCTCGTGGTGGGAGGGGAAAAAGGAAGGACACAGCCTGGCCTGATGGAGAACGCTGCCCTCCTGCTAGCCCATCAGCTGGGCAGGCTAGCGGAGAGCCCCCCGTAAACGCCGGGTGGATTCCTCCTTCAGACCAAGGAAGCAGCAAGGCAGCCAGCCCACCCGAGCCCGAGGGGGCTGCCCACGCCCCGCCTGCCCCAGCCGCAGAGCTGCGGGCACAGCACGCACGGAGGCAGTTTGTAAACACGCCAGCGGCCATGCCCTCCCAAACCTTTCACAGCCACATAATGCAGCACGTTTAAAGAAAATAAAGATGGCAAAGATAAATGCTCCCACAGGAACGGGCTGTTCTTCACGGTTTTTCTATTAACAAAACTGGGTCAAGGCCACCAGCTGCCCGGTGTGGCCGAGCCCGTGGCTTGCCGTCCTGCA
>NW_010527701.1:0-1498 GCF_000687285.1 Phaethon lepturus
GTCCCAGCTCCCACGCGCTGGTTTGGGATCTGCCTGGGAACGGACCTCTCCCCCCTCCCAGCTGGGTCTTCAAGGCCAGGGATCTGGGGCTGATCCCGGCTTAATTTGAGGCTGGAATAAAAGCGGAAAACATGTGGGAAAGGGAAAAGTCAGGACGTTTCATTTTGGCTTGTCCTAAAAGAAAACGTTTTGATTTTTCATCTCCAAATGACATTTTCACGGAGAGCTGAAAGAGCAAAAACGATTCTTTCATGACCTTTTCCTCTGCAGTTTTTAATTGTTTTAATTTTTTTAGGGCAGGGGGGGAACCCTACGGCAAATGAGCTCCAAAAATGTCAGCCCCTGCAGGGCAGACAGCTCTGCCACGGGGCCGGTGAGACGAAGATGCTTCTGCCGCCGGATGGAGCACAGGTTTGCTCTGGGAAGAGCTGTGCTTGCACCCAGAGACAGCTTAAAGGGAATTTATATCCCTTAAAAGTCGACAAGGGACAACTCTTCTGCTTCCCGCGGCTGCACGGCCGAGGACCGTCCCCTGCACGGCGCGTTCGTACTTACGCTCGACGCGCGCTGCGAAGCGGAGGTTTGCTGACATCTACAGGGCGTTTCACGGAGACGAGAGGCCCTGGCTCCACGGGGGACAGCTGCCCACGCTCCCCGAACTCCCTTCCCGAGGCAGACGCGCACGTCGAGGCACGTGACAGCCCAGGTCGTTAATAACGAACCACAACTACACCCGCGTGCTGGAGCGATGACTGAACGCTCACCCCGACCGTCGGCAGCTCTGCTTTGGCGATGGAGAAGCCATCGCTGAAGAAGCCATCGCTGCCACGAGTCGGGGGGTCCTTTGCATTTTGAAGCATCACCACGTGCTCCGCCCGGTGCCAAGGATGTCCCCGCACAGCAGATTCGGACCCATTTTCCAGGATGGACCCGCAGGGCAGCGTTACCTGATGGTCAAGAGCGCCCATCTGCCCCTGCGGCACGGGGTGCCCGGGTGGCACCTTCACACGGGTGACAGATACTCATTTTCTTGCCCAGAAACAGTCTGACCCAGGACAACAAGAGCGAGGGGCACTAGGCTGCCTCCTTCCCAGGAAAGAATAGGGCAAAACAATAAAAATAGCCCAAAAATGACCGCTGGGAAGCTGGCTGGGCTTTCGTCCCAGGTGCTTTTCCACCAGAGAGCCCGGAGGTGGTCCACAACCACGCACCAGCGTTGGGAGCCCAGTGCTGGATACTCGCTGGCCCGCATGGGCACGGGTCTCCCCTCGCTCCACGGGATGTCCGTCTCCTTGTTGGCCCCACGTACCTGGGAAAGGGCCCCTGCAAGGAGCGAGACGCACCAGCCCGAGGGGAGGACGGAGCAGGGATGGCTACAAACAGCAGGAACGGGCAAGCCAAGGGAGAGGGGAGGCAGCTGGGGATGGAGCCCTTTGTGCATGGAGGCTGGAGGAAGGAGAGGGCGTTTCACCGGATCTTTGCTCCTAGCCCATCATCT
>NW_010527701.1:1513-8619 GCF_000687285.1 Phaethon lepturus
AATGGGGCTCTGGCAGGTGGAAAGCCCCTCAAGGATCCTCACCATGTGCAACCACGAGCAGCAGGCAGTAGCAACAGCTCCTGGCAGAGGGACAAGCGTCGATCAGCCTGTATTTAGCACGGCTGGGACCGATCTCGTCCTGCGTGGGGACCTAGCTGGTGACAATCTGAGATGGCAGCTCCAGCCACCAAGGCTCCAGCAGGCAGGAACACCACCCCCCCGCCGCGTGAAGGACCTCTACCCCCCAGCAGCTCTCTTCAGCAGGCTTTTAAAAGCAGCAGGATGTGTGCGTTAACAGCAACGGCTATTTTTACCACCGGTGAACTCTTCTGTAAATACCGCTGTCAGAGCCGTACGCACCAGGCGTTTTACCTCAGGACAAAACCACTTTTGAACGAAACACAAATTCAGGAGCCCATACGACCAGGTCTGGCCATCCTGCAATATCTCCAAGAGCCACAGCAAAGGTTCCCAGGGAAAATGCAGCGTCAGCTTTGCGGCATCCCACCCATTCACCTCTTCCGGCGGCACAGGGTTGGCATCACCCCAGTTTGCCCCATCCACGGCACAGCTCCGACCCAGGAGTTGTACTTGACCTGCTGTAGCTACAGCTTGGCCACCTCAAACTTATACAAACCAAAGCCCGCTGCTCCCCATCCCGGGGAAGCGAAGGGGACAGTGAACAGTGGTCTGAAGTCCCCACAGATATCAGGGAGATGACGTGAGCTGCCTCCACCCAGTCCTCTGCAGAACAAGTGACACCTGCTGCTGCTGTGGGACTGTTTTATTATAAAAAGACTTGTTAACAACAAACTTTGCCAATTATAAAACATATAGAGGAGCAGTACATGCTGTACAGGCTGGGGGGTCGGGAAACTTCCAAGGAACAGGACAAACCCCACGTTAACCTCATCTGGACGCAGAGCAGCCAAGAGGTCCCGAGGCGCACAGCCCCTTCCAGAGTTATTCTGCACGTGCTGGCTCTGACCATGGCTGTTCCCAAATACTCACAGCCAGCTCTCCAGAGGGAGAGACCTCGTTGTGCCCCAGGTGGCAGTTACACCAGCTCTTCTGCAGAAAGAAGCACCTGGGAAAAGGCATCTTTTTGCACAGGAACAGGAGCATCGGTCCCTGGGGAAATGGTCGCGCCTCTCTAAAGGCTGCTGTTGGCTGTGTGGCCATCTTCTTGCTTACCCAGCAAGCGAGAGGAGAGTTAGCCTGGATCTACCTTCTCTGGCACCAGCCCTCTGTCCACATCTTCCTTGCTCTGAGTCCTGCAGACTAGGTTCAAGCTAACATGGGTGTCTGTCCTGCTCCCATCAGCCTGCCGTGGTCCCAAAAAGCTATCTATGAAGTGTTCCTCAACTGCCAGCCGTAGTCCGAGAGAGGACAGCAGGGCTCCTTGGAGATGTCCCTCTCCCTCAGGCATGGTGGGATTCATGGGCTTCTGGCAAAGCGCTGGTGAGCAGCGTGTGCCGGCAAGGTGCCTCTACCTGAGAGCAACGGGATCGGCAGTGCTGGCAGAGGCAGATCCGCAGAGCCCACGCCCGAGGCTGCCGGATGGACCTTCTCAGTCGGAGTCACTTCCCTCCTGCTTTGCTGACCCGACAGCGGACGCCAGCTCCTCCTCCTGCCCTTTCAACCGCTCTCCTGCAAGTGAGAAACAGCAGTGGCTTAGCAAAAACCAGCTGTACCGGGGAACCTACGCGGCGGAGGACCTGAACTGCAGCCTCCGAGCCCACAAGCCATCCTTCCCTGCCACACAAGCCGTGTGTGCGTGTGGCCTCAGGGAAGCTACTTGCGACCGACAGCTTCCCAGACCCTTTTGGGAAGGGGATCAAGCTCCACCAGTCCCCTTCTGGCCCAAGAGCAAGGCCCAGCAAGCTCCCAGTGAGGATGGTGTAATCCCTCTGGAACAAGTGGTGACCCCACACGCCATCCCCGCGGCACCACAACGCACGTATCAATTCAGCGATGGCTCTCTGCGTCCTCTTCTCCAGCTTCTCCAGTTTCTTGGCTACGTCTCGCTTCAAATCCCTGGGGAGGAGAGTGACAATGTCAGAACAAATCCTCGCCCCAGGCAGGGGCCACGTGACACCTTTTCCAGTGGAAGAGAAACTCCTTCTGTCTCCTACGAGCACCACGGAGCAGAGCGTGTGTCTGCCACCAGGGCAGCTCATGGGCAAACCAACCCAATGCCCAGACCATCCCTTGTCACTGAGGCCACCGTGGTGGCAAGCACCCCAAAGGGATCAGTGGCGTCTCGGTGTAAGCAGGAAGAGGGAGGACAGCCCCATGTCTTCTGTCTCCCTCAACAGCAGGGCAGGGTTTCTCATTTCTAGCACTTTTAACCCAACCTGGACAACCTCGAGGTGACGGTAACCCACCGCTGACGCCAACCCCCCTTTCCCAGGAGCAGGGCTCGGCAGGCACTCACCAGTCTGGCTTCCTGGGGGCCAGGTTTGCCAGATCCTAGGGAGGAAGAGGAGACAGCCAGTGAGAGCTGCAGGTGAGGTTCAAGCCTGGACACAGACAGATGCAGCTCTGAATATATACGTACCACCTCGTCGATGATGGGCTCTGGCTTGGCGGCCTCCAGCTGGTCCTTCACCTTGTCTTCCACTAGATGGGGAAACAGGACCAGCATCAGTGCTGGGTGCAGCAGCAGGACACCAACGGGACAGCGAAACCCACCACAGCTCTGGGTTTGGTTCACAAAAGCTTTTATAAAAGCCCATTTGAACATCTTTGCCTTAAGAGCGCGGTACATACCGGTGGGTACACACATCCTTCCACCACCCAAATCCTTTCGGAAACTCCTAAAAATCATCTGAAAATGATGCAAACCCAACAACCATTAAACGCCACGAACAGCATCGGCAGCAAAGGGTCTGCTGGGTTCAAGTCCTCTTTTCGTAAGATCTGCAGGGAGCAGCTGCTCCGCCGGTGCTTAAACTGGAATTTCACTCGCTGTGACTCATTTACAAGGCCACCGCCCGAGACACCTTGGAGGAATCAAGCTCCAGCCCAGACCTTACGTAAAGGTCTGCAGATACCAGGGATAAGAGCAAAGCACGCGTAGAAAACAGCCCTCCATCCTTCAACCTGGGGGTCTGTGCAAGGAGGGGAGCACACCCCCGAGGGGTGAATCCTGCTCCAGCAATCGGATGTGCCCAAAGGCACATTTAATATCAATCCACTCCGAGTCGCAGCTCCTCTCCTCCTCCATCCCCAGCCCCTGCACGAAGTGCCCAAGGACAGACAGGCTGGTTACTCCAGACACGGGAGGTGCAGCCAGTTCCAAAGAAGGGCTAGCAGAGAGCACAAGTTTTACTGGAAACTGCTGTTCCCAGTTCCAAACCAGACGACCGGGAAGAGTCAGGGGACGTTTTAAACTTTTACAAAAGGATAAAGAAAGCACAGTGTCAGCATTCCCACCTACCAGATTTCTGCCGTGCTCCCAAAGGCAGCCTTTTTATTTAGGGCATTTTTAAAAAGATCTATTCCAGGAGGTCTCAATATTTCAAGTTCAAGGGAACCTTTCACCTCCCTCTCAAGAGCTGCGCAGAGGTTCAGTGCTAAGAAATAGCAGACTGAACGCCCTGGACTCATGACTAATATTTGTTTAAAGGTAATTCAAACAAAAACCAGCCTGAATCTCCTTGAGAATCCTCCAGCTCCGCTCCTCTGAGTATCAACCCTTTGGTTTGGGGCTGGACTCGGTGTGCTCAGACACACCCCCCACTGTGCGGTCCCCACGGGTGAGAGGGGGTGAAGCAACGGGGTCCACAAGCATCACGCTCGCCGAGCGGCAGCGGGAGAGCTCCAGCACTCCCACCACGGCTGCTCAGACATGCCAGCTCCCCCCAGGGCTGCAGACGCTCATCTCCTGGGACCTACCACCCTCACACCAGCGAGCTGCTACCAGAATACAGCCCAGCAGCTTTTCCACCTTGAGCTGGAGCGAGTAGCAACAGAGAGGTTTCCCAGCCACCTCATTTTTGGAAAGAAAAGGTATAACCCACCCATTTTGCAGCATGCTGGCTGGATGCAGAGTCCTGTGCTGTTTTATTTGTTCTCCCAACCACAAGTGCTGCCTCATTCCCTCACCACAGGCACCAGCTCAACCGCTGGCAACGCTTCTGCTTTCGTGCTGCCTCATTTCACCTCCCACGCTCCCACTTACACCCACCTGAGGCTGGTTTGGCCTGGGGCACCTTCCTCTTCTTCAGCTCTTCATCTTCAGGCTCGTAGTTTCGCAGTTTCAGCTCCCTGGGGAGGAAAGGGAAGAGCACGGAGCAGTGAGACACATCCACGCTGCCCCGGACCGTGCGCTCTCGCTAGCGAGGGGCACATCTGCACCACCGGCTGCAGGCAGCAGCCAGGGGCCGGCAGGACCCGCACAGGTCAGAGAAGGCAGAGTCGGCCCGGAGCTTGGCACGATAGGGTGATAAATCTTGGTAAGCCAAGCAGAGGCAGCTAGGATCAGACTCAAGCTGCCTTGTAAAGCTCTGAACTTCAGCCCAGCTCCCTTTCAGGTCTCAACCCAGTGATAGACCCAGGATGGAAACACCAAAGATCCACAATCAGGGGAAAAAAAAAGATCCCAGGTGGGAAGGACAGAGAGAAAAAAAGAGTCTTTAGGGTACAAGGTGGTTACCCAGTCACCAGAGATGCTTCTGGAAGTGCTACAAACAGGGGTGCGGGTCAGCCACGTGGTGCAAATAAAGGAAGCAAATTTAGGGATCTCGGCAAATGGGTGGTGGAGCCGGCAGCGACAGGGACGGTGACACCCGGACAACACCCAGAAGTTCACCCATCCCATCACTTCCTTCCAGGAGAGCTCAAGAGACAGCAGTCAGTCCTCTCCCTAGCGCATGCACCTCCCCGAAATTCAGATGCTAATTCCCCACCCCGTTCAAGGCTCTTCTTTTTACACCTCTCCCAAATAATTTGGCCCTCAAACCATTAGACAACCTTAGTCACGTGCACCTCCGGGGCCAATTCCTCCCCGAGGTCAAACCCTGCAAGTTTCAAGGAGAGGCATTTCCAAAACCAGAGCTCTGAAAAATCAAGCTCACGGGACCCCATCCCACCCCCGGCTGCTTACGCGTGCGTACGACATGTTCTGCGGGCTGCTGGGTCTATCTACCAGTACGCTAGCCCACAGGGCAAATTAAGTAGATTAAACTCATTTAATACCGTCGATAGGTTTAATCAGTTTAAATAGAAACCGAGGCACGGGCCGCCCGGCGACGCGCCTGCCCCAGCTGTCAGCAAAGCCTTTGGCAGCGACGAGGGTGGCTGTGCCGCTGCAGATGAGGACGCAGAGAGCCCCGATGCGAACACGGGAGACGGCACTTTATCAGGCAGGAAGATCCATGGTTGAATATGACGATTTTTCCTCCCAGCAGATAGCTGGGCCACTTCCAATGGTTGGACTTGATGATCTTGAAGGTCCTTTCCAACCTAGTGTTTCTGTGATTCCCTGCTAGACTTTACAGATGGAGAAGCACGTGAGATACAGCTCGTCCCAGGGCTTACAGTCAAAGCAAAGAGAGGCGAAACAAAGGGTGAAGAAGCTACAGCCCAAGAGAGGTGAGAAGAGGAAGGTCAGTGATCAGACGGCCACGCTCATCTGAGAAGCACAAACAAACCCCAACCTTGGAGGTCCCTGGAGCAGAGCAGGATGGCCTTACCCTTCCCACACCATCCCGGCCCCTCTCCCACACCGGAATCCACTTGCAGAGTCCGACCCAACACCATGGCTGGGGCACAGAGGTGGTGGGAGCGGGTGGCTGGAGCTCGGCAAGCCCTAACGGAGACAAGTGCGAGCGGCAGACTGGAAAGCGGGGCCCGGGCAGATTAGGGGACTTGCAGACACTTCTCATGTAGTCACGCCCAGGTCCCCCGAGCCCTTACATCGGTGCAACACAGTGAAACAGGAACAACTTCCCCAGCGCTGGGAGAAAGGATGCTTCAAGGAAACACAGGAGAGATTAGCAGGTAGCTGCAATACCTCCCCCAGGCCAAGAGCACCTTCACCCCATGCAGGCAAGCTGCTGGGCACAGTTTTAAGTGTGTTTTTATGCATACATGCCCCGGGAGGAGTGATTTATTAAATTAACCTGTACTGACCACCATCAATCCCCAGACAAAAAGGTAATTCTTTGCAGGAAGGCTGATCTTGGAGGATCAAGTGACTATTTTTTTGGCAGAAGGAGATGCCACCTCCAGGCACACAGAAATCACCGTTATTCCGTGATTTTACAGACAATCTCCACTTAGCAGGATTTTGTTGCTAACCTGGGAGGCCAGGGGAGGAAGAGGAGCAGCTAATTCATTCAGGAGGTAATAGGACGTCAGGCTGCAATGTCTAACATCTGGCTACAGGCTGGCTCGCGCTCGCTGGAGAGGATTTATCGGACACAGTGGCAGACCCTGCAGAATGCCAGCTTCCAATGTCTCCCAGACTCTGGTCTCCTTAGCTCACATTTTAGAAGGATTTACTTGCAGCTAAAAGGGAACCAAACACGTATTTTAAAAGCACCGTTTTGCACATGCGACGGGAGCCACGGCTGCTCGGCCACAGCGAAACCAGCAGAGAGCCGAGAGGTACCTCGAACCACAAGGTTGTGCCTTGAAGCCCAAGGCACAACTTGGCAGGTCCCGCCGCAGGCAGGACGAGTGGCGGCACGGGTCTGGCAGAAGGGGAAGCAGCCGGGAGCGAAGAGGAGAAGGGCTGCGAGGCTGCACCCAGAAGATCCCCCCCGCCTGGCACTCCTGCTTTCAGATCCTTATTAATCCCAGCACAACTGCAAGCGCCAGGAGAAAACAAAGAAAAATTGATGCCTTTAATTAACCGTGCAAGGCGAGAGCAGCTCTCGCACCTGCCTCCGGTAATTCTCCGTGCCCAGCGCTTGCCGCAGCCGCCGCCTCGGGGGGCTCGGGGATTTCACCACACTCAAGCCCCAGCAGTGCCACGCTCACCAGGAGCACAAGACTCATCTCCTCCTTTTTCTGTGCACGAGTACGTCTGTAAAGGCAGAGAGACAAGCAGCAGAGCGGTGCTACCCCAAGTAACTCGAAGGCAGGCAAGGGTTAAG
>NW_010527702.1:0-5940 GCF_000687285.1 Phaethon lepturus
CTGACCCCCCCAGGGCTCCCGCCGCCCCCACAGACCGCCACTACGGTGGCCCCAGAGGGTGAGAGGGGGGCATAGAGCACGCGACCTCCCCTCACCCCCACCCCACACGCACCTCTCAGACCCGCCTCCTCCGCACATTTAACTGAGCCCCACGCTTGGCGCCGCAGCCCGCCCCCTCCCTCTCACTGGCTACAAGGAAAGAATGGAGGCGTTTGGTTGGTCCTTGGCATGCCAATCCCCTGGGTGACCAATAGAAAGCCAGGCTCGGACTTACACTGCCCACCTGGAAGACGCGTGCTGCGGAGTGCTCGGCCGGCTTTTGGAGGCGCACCTGACGTCACCTTTCTGCGCCGAGATCCGCTTCGGAAGTCGTCCCCGCCTCTCACGTAGAGGCGGAGCAAGTCCTGTGGCCCCGCCCTCCGTTTTCAGGGTGATAACCCGGGACTGACAGAGACGCTTTCCGCGTCCTGACACGGGTACCCCCGGGGTCTGGCAGGGATCACTCCGCGCCCTGACAGGACCCCCCAGGGCCTGGCGGGGACCGCCCCAGAACCTGGCAGCACGCAGCTCTGCACTGTCCGTGACGCCCGGGTGCTCCCCACACTGCCTGGGATGCTACTGGCCGCAGCAGGCCCAGGCATCACGCCCACGCATCACCCCGTGGGTGCCATGCCAGCGGCTAACGCAGTGAGGTGCAGCTCTCTGGAGAATGGCGGTGGTTCCTTTTAGCCAGCGGATCAGAAAGCGGCCCTGTCTGAGACAGCGTTACCTGCTGTCCTGAGCGGGGCTGAGGGAACGCGCTGGGAAGAGGCAAACGCTGCGGTTGGAGGGGATGAGAAAACGTCTCCTGGGACAAGGTTTTCAGGGAATGGTTTCCATGTCTTCATTTTCTATAAATACCATGTGCACAAACATTTCCATTTCCCCTTGGCAATTTAAGGGCAAGAATATTTACCAGAAACACACACCTAGATGGACCATTCTTTCATCACAACCTGCAACAGGGTTGAGATGCTGGCTGTGGTAGCAGACGCCGGTAGCAACAACTCCCTGTGTCATTACGTGCACCGATGGGAAGAGGCAAAGCTTCCCACCTCTGCTTCCTCCTCCTGTCCAAACCAGGGTCACGCCGTCCGCCATTCTTCTCTGTCCCCCTTGCCACACCACAGGGTGCTGATCCCACAGCCAGGCCAGGCCTCCAGTCCACATCCTCATGCCATGGTCAGCACCTGCTGCTGCTCTCCACTGGAACCCCCTTCCCATCCCACCATCATTTGGGAACGCGCAGCCGCGTAGATCTTATACAGAAAGGTTATAGAAGTCCTAGTAGTGTAGCAGTGCGCTAGGGCTGAGTTATGGCGTCAGAGCACACAGGATAATCAGTAGGTGGTGGTAACCAAAATTAGAATTTTAATTTAAGCTTTTGTTCCAATGTGCATAGGGAAGGCACATTTTCTATGTTTAGCATACCTAAAATATTACATATCCTGTTGTGACATCCTGTGGTTAAACACAGTATTACAGATACTGTCAAATCACAATTTTGACCACAATTGCATAAATTTAGACTACCTGAAATTAGCAGTGGTAACTCATACCTACATTACGTATTCAGTTTGGCCAACTCCAACCTCCCATATAGTTTTGACCTTCTCCAGAAACTTCTCCTGGATGAGAAGAAATCACATTGGGCTAAGCATGAACATGTTACAGCAGAGATATTTTGTTCTGTGTTGGCCAAAAATTACATTCTCTCTGCCCTCTGATGAAAGGTCTACAACTCAGTATGTTGATTGCTTACATGCTATCCCTGTGAAGGGCCATAAATCCACGTTTCCTCTTTGGACAGCATTTGTGCTCTAAGGATTAGGCCTCTTCAAAGAGAAACAAGAGCCACACAACAGTTTTTGCAGAACTGCAGTACACCTCAAGGTTGTATAAAGCATATGCATTAACTGCACTTACGGTCACATCTCTTGCAGTATTATCAAAGATTATTTTTCCCAGGTCTTCATAGCATTCTCTGCTATGCAGACCACTCATCCTCCCACCTCAGCAGAACAGCTTTGGGCACTCATAGCTGGAGGTGATTCAAGGGACTGCAATTACCCTTCAGTTAGTCCTAAGCCAACACTCCAGCCCACCAGCCCCAGCATGCAGAGGAACAGCTCCAATGACACATGAAATTGAGGTCTTGACCCCCTGACATCCTCAGTAAGCCTTGGCATTTTTCTCACAATTAGTTAGATGAGGGGTCTACTTAGATCCCAGATGGGGAATTAGCATTGTTCATTAACAGCACATTTCCATTTCATCAACCTACAATATTTCAGGCCTCAAGCAAAGCAGCTGGATATTCATGCAGCTTTAAAAAGCCAAGATAGCTGATCAAAATAATAGATGCAGCATATTGGTTGTGCCTTTACTTGTTTAAGCTTTTCAGGAAGACAGCAAGAGTAGCCTCCCTAGACAATGCTGTATTTTGGCCTTGTTCTCATTCCACAGGACACAAACAGTTAACACTACCTTCTCTGGCTTCCTTTTTCACCCCCAACCACAAAACATACCCATGCAAATCTAGATTTCTATCCAAGGGGCAATAAATTATGAAGAATTATACTGCGCATGCCTCTGAGCACTAGCCTTCAGTAAATTGCTTAGGGAGGGCCTAGAAAAACTAGGTATAGCTTTATAAATCAAGTACTTCCAATGACATTCAGAAACCAAGAGGCAGCTTATATAAAACCTGCTTCATGTTGATGTATGCTGTTTGTCAAGCAGAATGCTGCACTGTGTGCCAGTCCACTTCCAGAAGGATTGAGACATATGACAGTAGCTTGTATTTCAGACTTTCATCTTAGGAGACTCATAGGTCAGACTTCGCATGGACCTAAGCAAAGGCAGCAGTGTTTCATACTAATTTTATTCTTCTTCCTACCATCATTCCCCAGTTTCCTCCACCAAGTATTTTTCATAGTATTAAAGTCCTTATTCCAAATACAGGAAGAAATAAAGTTGGCTTGGAAAGGGTGGCAGTTTATTGAATGCAAAAAACAATACAAAAATAAGTTAATTGCATAGAAAATTTTAAAGAGCTATAGACAAGATTAACTTTCAAGTACACAGAGGTTTGATCCAGATGTGGAGAGCCTCTACTATCTGCATCTGAAAGACATAAGAATGCACTTTAAGACTTACGCAGCTAAAACATTCAGTCACAAGGAGATACAGCAGGGAAGGGCTTGGGCCATTTCTATTAATTTAGATGCTTGCTATGCTTTCCTCCACATTTGGAAGACACCCCATTCTTCCAGAACTTGACCAAGCCTCACGCTGAGCAGGTGGGAGACCAGCCTGCTGTTACAACAATTTGATGTCCTAATGCTTGTGTCTATATAGCCATTTTAATCACTACAGTACAGAGAAGTAAAAATTTACTCGTGCTGTCAGAACCCCCCTACTGCACTCCCAACACTAATTAAAGGTCAACTGCCAACTCTAGAGCAGTTAGAGGTATGACAGTGGCACCGTGTTGACACAAGACTCTTTTGAAAAGAATGTTTGCCTTTTCTCCTTCTACAGCTTATACCTGTTGTGCTGAAGTCTCCCATTAGATGGCACTCCAATTGCTCCCGTTGACTTGAAGGCAGTTTGAGAGGCTCTCATCAGAGCTGCAGATCTACAAAGAAACACAACCAGGCTCAGCACCTCTTATGCACACTGCCAGTAGTTTCACTCTTCCATCCAGTTTAATTATCTGCATCTGTCAAATCTTACACTCCTATCACACAGAACAGTGAAGATACATCTACCCACAAGAGACAGATTTTTATTAAAATTGAGTTTAAACTTGGCTTGGCAGGGTATTAATTGTTCTTGGTTACTTCAAGGTGCTGGTCAGAACTTTAGGATTCTATATTTAGACCCAGATCCCAAAGGGTACTTGAGTTGGCCAGTGCCTGTTCTTAATTAGGAGAGACTGACATAGGTAAGCTTGGAAGAATTTTGGACAAGCATTTGAAAAGCTTTTATCTTAGCTCACTGACTTTCAGAAACTAAACCTCAGATAGCCACTATTTCCTCTTTGCGTCTTCTTGAGATGGCCAGTAGTTTACAGAATTCCCTATTTGTCTGAGCTCCCCACCAACCCCTGATACCAGCTCTGAAACTCCAGCTTGAGTTCAAAGTACCATAAATACAGCTTACCCTGCCTTGGAGGTGGGGTGGCTGCTCCCTTTACAGTCATGATCCAGAGGATGACGATGTTTTATGCAGAAGTTGCCACCACACTGTTCACAAACTACCTTCATCATCTCTTTCCTTTTGCAGCCTGGCTTTAAGCACTTGTTTGTGAAGATCTAAATAACAGAGGACATGAAGTTGGCAATGCCTGCTTGCTTTCTGTGATCAGCTTCCCAAGTAACGACCAAGCTGAAGCACAAATGCTCAAGCACCCTTAGAATTAAGATGAAACAGAACAAGCTTCTACACATTCTGTTGTCAGGAGAACTTCACAAGCATTAGGCAGGCAGTTTAGACTTCAACAGCAGTTTCCTTACCCTCTGCTTTTGCTGGGCTGGATTGTATTTGCAGTTTTTATCCATGTGGGCTCCAACCACAACATCTGGTATTTCCCCCTTCTGTACCGGGATAGGTGCATTACAAAGAGGACACACTGGAACCTGCACGTTCTAAGAACATACGACACAAATTAAAGTCCAACTCAATTGGTTTTCTGTCTTTCCCCTTCTTTTACCCATGGGTGATGGAAGCATATTCACAAGTGTTTTACGTTCCACACATTTACTAATGCTTTTAAAGATATACTTCAGAGGCAACTGCAAACCATTATCCAAAGCAGCAGTCAGACATGCTTTGCCAAATCAATCTGTAGCAACATATTTGGGAGGTGGACTTTAAATATGCTTGTAGGCTTTCTGGAATTACAGTCTTTGAACACTTCAACGTCCAAGAGATCAAAGTTTGACCCCACTTATTCTATTTATTTCTTCTGTAGTTTCACGTTTGCTGTCCTTCAACTTAAAGCGGGGCTGCAGAAAGTTTTAGGCCACAATACATTACTTAAAATATGAAGCACTTCTTTCTGGGAACATGTGGTATAAGTGAAATAAACTAGATTCTAACAGTACTGGCCTCTGAAATGTTATTTTTCTATATATTTGAAATTCAGTTGTATCATTAACTTCCACCTTGTGGTTCTCTCCTCAGCTTTTATTGAAGCCACAGGTCAAGTTTCAGAGCAGCCATTATACATGACTTAGCAATTCTGCACTGTGAATTACTGACTCATGTATAAGAACTTACTTTCTTGTAGGAAGAGCTACACTCGTGATCATCGTAACGGATGTGCTCTTTACAGAATATTTCCCCACATGCATCACATTTCAGAGGAAGGAAGTCTGGGAGATGAATAAAAAAAGAAAACATTCTTATGGAGCACAGCTAACAGCTGGGAGAATACTCACAAAAGACTACAAACAAATTGTAAAGCAAATAGTTTTTGTCATCACAATCCAGTTATCTCTAGACAAAGTATGCCATTCTTCACATATATTAAAAAAAAATTGTTTCCCCTTTTTTCATCTACAGCATCAGACTAACACAAGCCATAAATACCTCAGGAGCTCCTCGAATGCAAAAGCTTTAGCGACGCATTAGTCAAGAGCCAGGAGTTGGAAGCACAAATCCAAAGCCCAGACCCAAAAATCTTTTCATTCTTTAGAAGACGTCCCTTAACAGTCTAACAACGTACGGGAACAAGAGGCGCTGCGCTCAACTACTACTCCTTTACTAGACTTACTTAAGAGGGATTGCAGGAGCAGCACTAGCATCTGCTTCTAAGCAGAGCACCCTTGCACAGACTCGGGGTACAGGGTTTGGGCCCCCCATCCCTTACGGGGGCCGCTGGGGGGAGGAGCC
>NW_010527703.1:0-214 GCF_000687285.1 Phaethon lepturus
TGGTGTGACATGAGCCTGGGCTGTCCTCAGCGGCCACGTCCACAGTGGACATGGGGGTGCAGGGCCTGGGGCCTGAGGTGGTCACTCTCGGGGGTGCACAACAGGACACAGCCACCTGTTTTCAAAGGCCACTTGGGAGCCCTAAATTGCTTTTTCTCCATTGAGGCTGTCATTCAGCACACAGTGTTGCCAGTCACTGTGGCTCCCGGACGCC
>NW_010527703.1:256-45982 GCF_000687285.1 Phaethon lepturus
TCGTGCAGGCCCTTCCTCCAGCTCAAGGAGGCTTATTTTCATTCTGCCCAGGCAAGCGCTTCGTCCTCCCTGAGATGTCCGTGCACAAACCCTTGTTGTGCTTCTGGTCTGCTTTCAACCGCATGTCCTTGGTACCCTTTCTGGCCAAAATCTTTTGTGGAGTAGCCACAAGGTCCCATCTATAGGGGTTGGCTGCATCCAAGTGAAATTCATAGCTTGCCAAGGGGAGAGTGAGGTTCCACAGTGCTCTCTTATTTGGATATAAACAGGAGAATTAGTCAAGAGGCTCCAACTGTGCTATTCTTTTCTTAGCTTATATGCTGAAGTAATGTTTGTGCTCTTAAAAGAGCTCTCAGGCAGCTCACTGAATCTGATCCCATCTTGGCCCCACTTTATGGGACTGTCTTGGCCTGGGAATAATAGCAGGAATCTGGCTAAATAAATATTTTGAATAAGAACGCAACACCTGTTGATATTTGAGACTGTGGGTCCTTGTACTGAGTGCTGAAGTTGTGTTGGTCGCAACAATTAGCTGAAGTTTGTGCCCTTTGTGGGATTAACTCCACAAGCAAGAGTGGCCATGCCACGGGCAGTATTTCCAAGCGTGGTCGGTAACTAATGGACTTTGGTTTTTGCATTATGTAATAAGCATCCGCAACATGTGAAGTGCTGCAAGCAGCCTGTTCCTCTTTTCCTTTTCTTTCGCTTGGGGCGATCAGGCTGTGAGATACAGCCTAACTCAGCCAGAAGCGACTGTGGGGCAGGAGTTGGGCAGGAGGCCAGGCCTGACTGTGAGCCCAAGCTGAAAACATGCACAGGTCCCAGGTCTTTTACAGGTGGCACCATGAAAGTGAGTATTTGTGTTGCAGGACTAACTGATGTAGGTTGCAGAGAGGTGGGTTTTTTATTATCTTGCTCTTTAAAGGCATCCTGTTTTTCTGTTGTGCTACCACACCTTGTGTGCACTGCTGTGATTTGTGTGCTCAGTACATTCACCTGGGAGGTATGTCTGCAGCACGTGTTGTGCTGGTCGGTGGAGAAGCTGTTGTGCTTGCACAGGTGCTGGGGTGAATTAAATGGCTGAAGAAGCAGCCAGGATGCTGGTGGGCTTGTACAAAGCTTGGTCCGAAGGAGGTGTCGTCACTTCTTCTCCAAGATCATTGACTGACCTAGGTGGATTAACGCAGCAGTTGTATTTCCAAACTGAAGCACGGTTACCTGTCTCGTCATGTTCTGCTGTCTTATTAGAGCCCCAATGTCTACAAATGTTTGTGTTTAAAAAAAGTAAAAAAATAAAAAGGAGAGGGGAAATTAAACTTGTCCCCTTGTTACTTGTCCCCATCTTCCTAAACAGTTTTGATATTTCATTCTGTCTATCTGTGGGAGAGAAGGGTTGAAAAAAGAGTGGGTCTTTGTGGGTCTGTGCAGTTCTGCATGTGATACAAAGGCTCCTGAGAGAAGTGTCAAGTGGGGGATCCGGGAATGCAGAAACAAGTCTGAAATGAGGCTGCTCCCTTCTCCTGTGGCCACCAAGAGTTAGTTTTCAGGAAACACAGGAAGGGGTAGAGAGCATTCTTCCATAGGCTTTTTGTGGCAAATGATGAATGTGGTGTCAAACTGATAGTCCTACTGGGGAGTAAAGGTGTACATTATGGCAGTAGCCCCACATCGATGCAGTGGAAGGGGTAGGCAGGACAGCAGAACAGAAGTTCCTTTCCGATTGATGTAGGGCTATATTGTACTAAGAAGGTATCTCATAATAAAGTATTTCTCATCCACATTTCCGCGAGGAAGATATAGCGCCCCTATAAAATGGAGAGATGAGGCTTGGAGCTAAACAGGTTAGTAGAGATCTGTGGTGTTAGAAAAATATGTTTAATAATTTAGTGAAACTCCTGTTATTAAAAAAAAAAAAGGGTAAAAACCTATTTGTTTTCTGAGAACAACATGCAGTGTTGTAACCTGCCGAACTCTTGCCTCCTCAATAAGAAAACTTACTGACAATGGATCTTTGAGTTGTATAATCCAGCATAAAGTATTGCCATCATGTTGCACAGAAGGTCTTAAGTATAACATGTTGGTTGTTGAAGAGAGTGATTTCTAGTTTCTCTATCTAGAAGTGATCTTTGAGCGTTCCATAAAAATAAATAATTTTCATTAAATACTATGAGAAAAATTAACGTGTGTTATGTAGCTGAGGCCCTACTGTGAAGGGTTTGCATCACACATTTGTTTTTAATGTACCTAGAGCAAAGGAGTGTAGGTGAGTGAATTGGGTCTGTTTTGTAGTCTGGAGAAGCAGCAAATGCTCGGAGGAAAAACTAGGACTTGCTTGGAATAGTAAGGATTTAATGAGATGTCTTTTATCCATTTGTATCTTTTGTATATGGTCTGAGCTGCTGAGAGAAGAGATGGTTAAATCAGTCCTCTGTGTAATTTGAATATCATCTTCTTCCAGTATTTTTTTTTTTTGTCTAGTCGGTAATCTTCAGAAGTTCTCCTGTTATGCTGGCTGCAGATCTTGCCCTTTTTTCTATATCAGCAGAAACATTTGTGTGTTCTGTTCTTAAATTACACCTTTAAATATGGACACAATAATTTTTTCAATGTGTTTCAGCACTTTCAAACACTGATATAGCAAGGCTGAAGTACAAGTTCTGTGTATGCAGTTATAGCTGCTGTTGTGGTTCGAGCGTGAGCTACATGCAAATACTTGCTTTCCTATACTTAAATCCAATTTCATTTTTCTTGCAGTCTGCAATTTCAAAATTGACTTATTTTAATAAGTTTCTGTGATGTGCCAACATTCAATCTGCTTTTCATCTGGATCTTGAAACACTGCAGTTTTAAATGTAGTTACACTTAACAGCCAGCAAAATTCCTTGTAGCATGTGTGTATGATTGGATCTTGGAAAGAATACATACTAATTAGGTTTCACACTCTCTCTGGAAGCTCTTCCTTATATTGCTTTGTGACTTGGCTCTGCTTAGGCAATGGGATTATTTGGCTGTTCTTATTTTGTTTTGCATGCTACATTGGGATGGATTTTCAAAGTCTTGGATTCCTGGTGTGATACCTGCAGAATGTGGATGGTGAGCACCTCGTGAAAATACAGTCTCATTTGGGCCCATAAGATGTGGGTGACCAAAGTAACTAGTCAGGCTTCGAAAATTTAAACTGATCTTTAATCATCTCTGGGGTGTTATGGGATTATTATACCTCGTATCTTTGTTTTGCCTTTTTTACTAAATGGGAAGTCAGTGGCTGGTGGGAAGAGGAAGAATGGTGTAATCAGGGGCAAGAGGGATGGTCCAAAGGGAGAGGAAGACCTTGAACAATGTAGCAAGGCACTGGAAGGGTTGAGAGCCTGTGACGAGTGGGCAGGACCCCAGTTGGACAATTGACTCTGTACAACATTGAAGGATGGTAGGAAATTAGTCATTATGACTCACTATGAGAGAGTTGTACTCTGATGTTATTAACGGGACTCGGAAGCGTTTGCATGAGGGTAGCCATGAGGAATCGTGTCTGTAAGGTGCAAGGGGAGAGATGCCCCTCCTCCAGAAGAGCTGGCAAACCAAGGCAGCTTGTAGACCAAAAGGAGGGCATTAGGAAACGACGGGGCCGTGATACTGTGTTCGAGAGGAGCAGCTGCCAGTGGATCAGCAGCCCATTTAACCTTTGTCCTTGAGGTTTTGGCAACTGGTTTCAGGGAAGATATAGAAGAAGGGTGCACTAGCTGGAGGATGTTTACTGGGAGCTCTTCCTAAGGCCTGGGAGCGACAGGGCAGAAAGGCAATTCCCTTGGCAACTGGGCAGGCGCAGGCTGGCACTGGTATGTGATTGGGGGCCAAAGCGGGCGTACTGATAATGAAGGCAAGAGGAAGAGTGAGGGTTGTTCAAAAGATGAGAAGGGGTCTGTGGGTGCCCAGGGGAGAAGGGAGCAAATAAAGGAACTGCGAGGTGATGTGTGCGAAGGGTACTAGCATCAGGAACCTGAGCTGGTGGAGGCTGGGTTTGAACACACTCGTCTGACTGGGAAAGAGGTTGCTGCACTAACCCCGATGTTAAATAATGAGACTCCGAATGGAGCATTTGCTCCCTGAGTGGTACCAAGGAAGCTGTACTTTGGAGATGCTGTGATGCAAGAAAATGCATGCTTAGGACGTACCCTGGGTGAAAAGACCTTATGCCTGTGACAAGGGGCATATACGATGCTGGTTTCCACGCTGGTCAAAAAAGGAAAAGGGAAAGTACTTGTGAGTAGCCTTATTTTGGCTGGCTAGCTGCTGACATGGATGTCATGGAGACATTAGCCAAGAATGTCTTGGACTGAATTCACACAAAGCCACTGAATGGAGCTGTCAGGATCTGCGATGCCAATGTTTTAAAATCTTAAAAAGAGATGGGGGAGGGAGAAGACCCCCCTGAAAAATGGAAAAGAAAAAGAAAAAAGTACTGAAGAAACTGACAATAGCCGCTGTAGGATTAGTCTGCCCTGTTAATGCTCCTACTATCATCTGGGCCAAATTTTTGTTGCTGAGCAGTAAGTAGTCTAGCAGATCTTCCTTTTCCCTTTAGAAACTCAGATCACTTTTATGGACAAGGTTAAATTACTCAGAGGGTAACAATTCAACACGTGCTTAAAGTTTTGGAAGATCGGTGTTTTGGAAAATGGGAGCTCAGAGGGGAGCAGTTGTGGTGGAGTAGAGCTGGACTGGAGATCTGCACTCCACCAGGTAAAGCAGCATGAGACTGGCCATAAATAAAGTAAATCTGGTGTCTGTAAAGACCTTTGGTGTTCAGTTTGCTTGTTTCATCCAGTTATTTATATTTAGAGCAGAACACCTTCAGTATTCCCAGGGCACCACTAGGCATCTTTCTTACGAAACTTTTCATTGAAAAGGGACGAACTGTGCCCAGACTGCACTGGTTTTGTGAACCCTTTGCAGACCACTTGTACTGCCTCATGGACTACAGTTCAGGGACCACCGCTGTGCCCATTTGCCGCAGTACAGAGATGAGTCCCTGTCCTGGAGTAGGAGTTGGCTCTGGCTTGAAGGTAGATTGTTAAATGTGGCATCCCGAGCATAGTAAGTGCTGAAAGAAAAAGCTGCTTAGCAACCCTGCGGGCATGGGGGGAATAATCTTTACTGGTGCAAAACTTCCTCATGGTTGATGGAGCTTCTGCAAGGCAAGGCAATTTTTTGTACCCCAGTTAACCTAATACTCAGCTAGATTTTTTTTTTTTTAATTGGTTATTAAAATGGAGTATATCATGGTCCAAATAATGTGATTTGAGGAGACAAAACAAAACAAAATGAGGCATCAGTGCAAAATTTTTCAGGCTTACCCTGCAGCTGAAGAATTCAGCTGGCACTTGGCTGTGTTAGAGAATGGCAGGCTTTGGCAGGCGCTGAGGAATTTCCTGAGTTATGAAAAGAGAGCACTGGGCACAGGAGAGATCGCAGATAAGGCAGATCTTAGAAAATGACTGAAAGTGGAATTCTTTCCTGGTAAATTGGTTGCTTGATGCGGAAACCACCTAGGTTTCTGACAGCCCAAGCACAGCAAGAAAGCTGAAAAAGGGAGAAGAGAAACATGTAGAAGGGACATGACGAAAAGTGTTTTATTGAGACTTTTAAGTTATTTTGGTAGTAAGCTTAAATCAGTTATGCTTTTACAATATTTTTTTATTAGCTGAGGTTTTTTTTAGTTATAGTATTAGCAACTAGAGGCTGGTTGGAAAACTGAGATCATCTTTATCTCTCAGAAATTCAAGAATCCCGCAGTGTTCTATAAATAACAACAAAAGTCTTAAATAGAAGGGGAAACACGCATGATAGTACATCGTCGTCGTCCCCCCAGTTGTAAATCACATGGACTCAAATACTTCATTTGACGTGGTGGTTAAAAATAAGGGTGGATGGAAGGGAAATACACTGTTGATGGAGGGTAGTGTGAAATATGGTAACTTCTAAATACTATTTTGCTACTTTGGGAAATAAAACTTTTGTTGTAATACGGCTGATGTTATTGTTTTTCTGTTTTCAAACTTCTGCACCTGGTTAGCCCCAATGGCTTAATATTAGCATATGAAATGAAAATATGTATTTCTCGTGGAAATGTGTGCTTTTTCTAAAAGAAAGTGTAATCTTTGGAAGCATGTATAGAGGAATTTTCCTCCGAAATCAGTTGCATCTTGGGCTATCTTTGTAGGATTTTATGTCAACTAGTGCTTAGTCTTTGCATGTGTCGTTGTTCTACTTAAGAAAAGTAAAATGTACATTATTTTTTGGGGTGGGGGAAAACCCAGACATTTTAAGTGTGTGGCGTAAGTTTGATTTCCTAGGCTTTGACAACTTTAGACTTTCACTTCTTGTTTTGCAGATACCCCATCTAGACCGCTGTATGTCTACTCACCTAAATAGGCCTACTTACAAATTTTCTGCACTTTTTTTACTGCTTTTACTTGGCATCATTTGAGTCTGGGTTTTTTTTTAGTCTATGCAGCGCAAAATTCAGTTGCAGTCTGTCCCATCTAGTTGTTGATTTAAAAAAAACCCTAACCGTAAGCAGCATACCTTTTCAAAAGATGCAATCTATTTCACTTCTACCAAATTTTGTTTTACCTGTATTTTTTGCCTTTGGTTCTTAGATTTTTTTCAATGCAGACCATTCCTGGGCATGTGAAGTTAAGTCCTTAACGCAGTTCCTGTAGCCGGTACGTGGTCTTCAGAGGCTTAACTCTGCATCATGCCAAGGGGAGAGAGCTTCTGAGTGACATCATGTTTAAGACCCAGCGGGCAGCATGTTACAGGATTGACCTGACTCAAGACAGTGTAAACAACGAAAGGAATGGTACTTTGCCTTTGTTAGGAAAGTGCTGGTGGCGCAGGAGTTGACTGCTACCCTGGCTCTGCCTTCCTGTTGTCGGTACTGAGGCGTTAGTTTGTGCGTGCAAAACTTGGCCTACGTTGAAGAAGTTGAGATGTGTTGGCTACCGGTTAGTTTTCAGTCATTCAGTACTTCCTTAAAACTAATCAAGCGTGTAGCCTCTTCTTGAAGGTCATTTCTCAAGAACAGACGTGAGTGCTGGTGGGTGTTAAGCTCTTGACATAATTAATGCAAATATCTTTTTAAAATAAAAATTTGAGAAGCACACCTAAAACCTTCCCCTTTCTATATAAGATTACTTTTCCTTTGCTAACTGAAACATGGAATGAATGTTAAGAAGCAACACAAAAGCAAGCAGATGAGAGAAATCCGTTATCAATGCGTGAACTTGAGGGGTCATTTCTTTGTAAAGTAAAGGTACATATTGAGTCGTTTTCTTTGTTACTTGTCAGTAGATAATAAATATAATTTCAAAGGCTAGGTGTTTGTGGTCGTTTTCTGTAGCTATCTAATTTCACTCTGTAAATATTACTTTGGTGTTTCTGCAAGCCTATCCTGTTTTTCAAATGGGTATGTGTACAAAGGGTAGCTTCCGTAGCTGTGTGTGCACTCCTGTAGGAATGGACCTATCTGTGATTGCATTGCTTCTGTAAATGTGCAACTGTCTGAAGCTGTTGAATTGTTGGAGTCAACTTTTTTAGTTACACTTTGTTTTTTGACAAAAATCCACAGGGCAGAACTTGTGCTGACATGAAAGCGTCACTTTCTGCACGGTTTTGCACATCACAGGTCTGCTCTGGAGGGAACACAGCGTGGTTAAGGCCGACAGCATTGTCACTGATTTCTCTTCTGTCCTTAGGTCCTTTCTCACAACTTGTGCACAGTGTTAAATGTTCCCCACGATCCGGTGGCCTTGGAAGAGCACTTTAGGGATGATGATGAAGGGCCAGTTTCCAATCAGGGTTACATGCCTTATCTAAACAAATTCATCTTGGAGAAGGTAAGTTTTGAATTCTTGTTTTCTGTTTTTCCTTTTATCAGGTTTTGTATTAGTTTCTTTATTGCTTGCAGGAAGCATGCTGGTGTGAAGACACTCTGGTTGTGAGTGTGCCTGTGTGGGGTTGTGATGGGGCAGGTGCTCTGGAGAGCCTGTGCCTGAAAATGGAAGGATGCAGTGTTCTCTACTTCTTATTTTTCTCCTTCGTTTCTATTTCCTGTTACATCTGGTCATTGTCTTATCTGTGTTCATGCAGAACTGTGTTCATATTAATAAAGGACCTCAGCTTGAATTTATTTGAAAGTGTCTTAGAGCTATAGATTGTCCCACTTTATACTACAGCTATAACAGAATATTGCTATAGATTCCTTTGCAAACGGGAAGGTCAAAAACATCTTTAGTGTCTATTCACAAGGTACTTGAATAAATAGATCCCTTCAAATAGTTACAGTGGGTGACATTAGAAAGTGTTAAGTTTCGTCTTGTAAGTTCTTCCCTTTCATGTCTGAGCACTCTTCAGTCTTCCATTGTGCCTTGTTTTGGGGGAAGCTCTGGAAAGCCAGCAAGGTTTCCTCATCTTTCCTTTCCACCTTGTTCTAAGATAGGTAGTCACTGGGCCAGAACTGGGCTCTCAGAGCTGTGTGTTTGAGATTTAGGATGAAATTTTTGAAAGTAAAAAAATTATCCTCTTGCCTTTTTTTCCAACAACTTCTGTTAAGAGACTGGTCTAGACAGTAAAAACCAGCCCACGTGATAGTGCAAACATATCAGCTTTGATACCACTGATTACTCGTACACTTGGAGGCTGACTCCAGAAACCCTCAAACCTTGATGCTGTGTCTGCAGAGATACAGAGATGTTTGCTTTCTTTGTAATGTTTCTTTATAATGTTAAGAAGTCCTGAACTTACATGCTGCTGAAAAGTCCAATGCAGCAATTGCAGATTATGCAAATTCCTTAGCCCTATCTGCTAATTTTTTCTGCTTCTTTAATCTACGTTTAATACAGGTGGAAAATATGAGAGAGAGCGCGCGCTAGATAGATAGATAGATATAAAAATGCAGTCTGGCAGCTTGGAAGCTGGAGAAGCTTCATATGTGTAGCTAAGACTTGCCAGCTTCTCTGCCTCTAGACTGTGTTTCTTTCATACCCAATAATAGAGTTATGTTTTACATGTGGGAGTTGTTGGCTGTTAACACACATAAAAGTACCCGCTTAATAACTTCGTTGTTTGATGTTGGAGAATCTAGCTTTGTCCCTAAAAAGTTCGTGATCTCATTTCCACCTTGTGTTGGCTGTCTGAGCTCCTGTGCGGTTCAATGGAAACCAAGCAGTTTGTATACAAATTTTGGGAAAAAAGAAAAGGGCTTACTTTATTTTGACTGAAGGATTACAGTAGTAGAGTCTGAACCACGATGTTTTTTGTTAATACCATTTGTAGGCAGTAGCAAGCCGTTAAGTAAAAAAAAAGAAAAAAAAAAAAAAGAGATAGAAGGCTTTTCCAAATATAAACATGGTTTATTATTAAAGGATGTTTATAGGAAGAATAGTTACAGAAATGAGGAGCAGTTGCATTTAAATACACTTTAATTTGAAAATTAAAGACCTGGCTATATAAGCAAGTTGGTGTGAATTTACAGTGTTTAGCTACTCGGAGGCACCTTCTTACCCCATGGTAAAAACAAAAGACAAGGGACTTTGCTTTCTCATGAAAGGAGAGAGCATGATTGCATGTAGTTTCTTGTGTTGTTTTATACATACAGTGATCTGGCTTCCAATAGTTGCCTGATATACCCATACCATTAGTTCATCTTGAAAGTGTTAAGGAACAGGATTAAATTACCTGTAACTTCATGCTACTTAATCCTGACTAAGTGCTTGTAAACTGTTTAGATATGTAATATTAAAAGTTAGTGAAATTCTTTAGACAGAGGCTATCTTTGTGGACTGGAGAAATCTTGACTGTGACATCTTATCTTTTAGAGATGACTTTACATCAGTGCCAAAAAACAACATACAGCAGGATGAAGTCACTGGTTCATAGCATGTCTCCTTTGTTTAAAACAAACAAGCAAAAAAGGCAAACAAGAAACCCCTTCTCTTTTCATGCTTCCAAGGCGTAATCTGTTCTTTAGATGGGGTGATTGTAGAACAAATGCTATTAATTTATGCTAGTAAGCAAAGCTACTAAAGGACTGGTGCTTTACACCCCCAAATACAGAGGAAGTTATCTCAATTTTGAGTCATACATCTTGTGGTGAATTAATTGATTTGAGCAAGAGCAACCTGCTCAAGAGATTGTTTTTTTACATCTCAAAATATTTTGCTTTAAAACATTAGTAAAATATTTAAACAATAAATCCTTAGATTTCTTTAAAACAGATATGTATTTGTGACTTACAATTTTATTGAGAGAACTTTGTAACCTTTTGAAATAACTTCTGTTGTACTCTTAAATGCAAGTTGTAGCTTTTTTTTTTTTTTTTAGTGCTGGCTTAACTTGTGTTACCCTGCAATAAAGCCTCTTTATATAGATCCAAGGAGTCATCAAGAAAGGCACAAGTTCATAATTGAGGCAAATTTGTTGTAACTAGTTTCCTTTATCCAAATAGCAAATGTTAATAAATAGTTTGAATAACTAGTATTGCCTTATTGACAATTTCTAGTATTGTGCTGCTCGCTACTTAGCAACAGGTGTATCCATGATTTTCCTGCATCTGAAGCAAAATCTGTTCTTGTTCTGTAAGTGTCCCTTTCCAGAGGGAGCTGTCACTTGCCAGTATAAGGTCTTCTTCATAATTTGTTTTACTTGGTTTCATAACCATATTTTACGATGTTCCATTATTTACAATGTACGTCTTTTAATAGCAATTGAAAATGTTTTAATACCATTTGAAAATGTTTCATTTTCAGTTATGCTGATGGTGGTATTTTACAACAGGCCTTATTTATAGCAGGGAAGAGTCATAGAGGGGGGAGATACAGAACATCATTCTAAACCTCAGGTTATCTCATCTTCCAGACAACTTAGTGAATGCTATTTACACTAAGAACACTTGTTACATTTTTGGAACCAATCTGATCACTGGTGCTTAAGCCAAATATTTTCTGTATTTCCTGATGTTTTAGAGTTATTTGGTAGGGTATTGATGATGGTAAATTATACTTTGCATATTGATAGACATTGAAGATCTAGAAGTGATAAGGGTTTTGCTGCATTTTTCTTTTCATTATTTTGAGAAAATTCTTAGAAGGGGAACGTAGGTGTCTTTTATATATCATGTTTTTATCTCTATGAATTTAAGCAGTTTCAAGGTTGGAGGGGTCTGTTCATTTGCATGTTTCATCGTTTGGACAGATTCAGAAACAAAAGTGATAGTTGCTGTAGAGTTAATAGTGTGGAAGTGGAACTGTAGAAGTTTCCAAATGAAATTGTGACTTGAAATAATTTGGACAAATTTTGAAGTATAGTTAAAAGGATATACTAGTGCACAGGGAAAATCTCTTGTACAAGGATTTGTTCATTAATTAAGAAACAGAATTGTGTGATATTCCCAGAGATTGCAAGCAGGATGAGTATTCTGGCCAAACACAATTGAAATTCTGGTTTCTCAGTAGAGTGTCATAAATTTCTTATTTTAGTTTCAATGAAGATGATTTCAGTGTAGGATTCATAGTAGAGTCTCACTGTAATGAAAGAAGTTTTGGGAAATCCTCTTTAAATTTAAATTTCAGGATAGTCTTTGACCCAATCTTTTTTTTATAAATACATGTTTTGTTTATGTAATGAAAAAGCAGTGTGTGTATTTGTTTATGACTTTTTTTGACATCAGCGCCTCCCAGTTGAAAAGTTTCTACTTTTACAGTTTCTTAACTGTTAGAAGTAGTTTTGCAAATAATTTCAAGTATAACTTTAGAAACTATTCAAATATTTTTAATTTTTGAAATGAGGCTGAGAAATGATCTCTCATAAATCCAGAGAGATTATTCATACAGAGTAATTGTTATGTAGCCACCTATGGTGGAGTATTGCCAGTCAAGGAAGCCAAAGTAGCACAGCTAAGACTTTTGTCATATGGAGTTAGCTATAAAGCAATTTGGGTTTAGTTGCGGGAGTTTCACCTTCTTTCCCCTCCCACCCCCTGCAAATGTACCTGTAGAATGTAGGTGCCGGGAATAGTTGACATTGCTATGTGAAATTGCTGAGGATAATTTTTATTCTTTATTAAAGAGAACTGTTTAGTTCCATCCCGACTCCCAATATCCCCAGGAAAACAATTTTGTGATTGTATCCTTTATTTGACAGACAGCCTGATCATTTAGAAAAAAAGCCACAGATGTGAACCAGAGTTATTTTAGAGAGCCGAGACTTGTGCGCCGATCTGATTATCGGTCCTGAATAATTCCTAAGCAGTGTCTCTGCTCCATATGCTACATGGGTCCCATGAAGTCCATTTCAGAATCAAGTTTGGATTCCGAAAAAAGGACTTGCGTGTCTAAAGTGGGACCTCTGGCACGGCATGACCTAGTCCTTGCGGCAATATGGTCCTGAAACTCCTGCTTGGCTGCCCTAATCCTGGTGGCCAGGGCCCATGCCTTTCTTCACCTGTCTCCCTGTGGTCATTGATTGCTGCTGTGCTTTAAAACACGAGCTTGCTCACACAGCAACCCACCTTATTGATATTGCTTGGACCACTTGCCATGTGGTGGCTGTAGGAAAGGAGATTTCCCACCCTGTTGGCATCTTCCTTGGGAGCAGCATAACCACTAGGACATTTCCAAAGTGGAACTGCTCATCATCTGGGTAGGTGAAGCTGTTTTAGAAAAGAAATCCAGCTTCACTGGGCAGGGTGGGGAGGACAGACAGGAAAAAGCACAGGCAAAAGTAGCCAAGGCACTGGCAAATTGAAGGAAGGAGAAGGAAACCTGGCTTCTTGCCCTTCTTCCAAAGGGTGTTCATTCGCTTAGCTGGTGTTTCATTTAAGACCCGTGTTTTCTTGTGCGAACAACCAGGATGCCAAGCTTGTGTCTATAGCAGCTATAGCTCTTACAGCTTCCACCTTCTTCAAAGGACAGTTGCAGCCTGTAGCCAGCCTCTTGCATTGTCACTTACGTTGGTGGCCTGCTCTGCAAGCATGCAAAGTCTATGGCTTGCTTTCATAATCTCACTTTTAGTCCTGGAAACTGTACTGTAAAATGCTTCTTGGCATAGGGTTGGTTTCCTGTTTACTTCTGTCTTTTTTTTTCTTTTCTTTTTTTCTTATTTTCCTCCACCCATATCATTTCATCCACTTCCTTAGTCTGTCTTTGACTTAGCCACTGTGGCTTACCCACTATATTTGACCGCTTACCAGACTGGACAGGAAATCATACAGTTTACAGTGGTGTCCTTGAAGCATCTAAGATGCATGGTTTGGCCTATCATAAGAAAATGTCACTGAACATTACTGGTGTCGTTACCACAAGAGGTACAAGAACGTGTTTCTTAGACATGCTTTCTGAAATCGCAAGGGACTTCCATTACAGTGCAGAACATGCCTTTATCAGTTACATGCTGGCAAAGAAATAGCATTGCTAAGCTGTAGGGAGATAAATAGATTTCACTGAGGGTTTAAAAAGAAAATAGAGGAAATGAAAGCTTTCGCATATGTAAATAATTCACAGATGGGTATGTACGGTTGCTAGGTATGATAAAGGGTAACGAAAACAAGAGGAATTTTTTTATCAATAAGGTAAAATTTTGCAAGTCTGAGAAAAAGGAAAGGTTTTAAGTGGATTAGCATTTCAGAAAAAGATGATTACATGTTTATGAATATCCTACAAGAGTTATGTTTGAGTAACATGAAGTGGAAAAACATATTAAAGGTCTTTCCCAGCTATTGTTCCAATATTGCCTTTAGCATATTCACATGTAGTTTTGGCTATAATCGTTTCCAAATTTGCTACATAAAATCTCAGTAACTCAGTGCAACAGAAGGGCAGTTGGAACTAAGGCAGTTATGAAGATGGTTTGGAAGCTAAAGCTAACGTGCTAGATGAAACGCAGAATGCAGTGTAGCCTCCTTCACATGAAGTCAGGGTGTTATTAACTTGACCAGAAATTGCAGGTTGGATGTAGATTTTGCTGGAAGAAATTCCTTAGTTGACCCTTTTCAGGAAGTCAGACTAGGCTGCTACAGTGCTCTTTTTGGGCCTTGACATTTCTTGCAAACTAGAATTTTCTCAGTGCTTTTTGAATGACTTAGCCTGCTAAATTTTGTCTGTCTGTTATTCTGTGCCATTTGTGCATATTAAATTTTTTTTGTTCAATTTCTTCACTTTAGGTTCAAGGAAACTTTGACAAAGTTGAATTCAACAGGATGTGCTGGACCCTTTGTGCTAAAAAGAACCTCTCTAAAAGTCCTTTGCTGATTAGTGATGAAGATGCATTTAAAGTGTGGGTTATTTTTAACTTCTTATCAGAGGACAAATACCCCTTAATCATTGTACCTGAAGAGGTAAGAAACAAGAACTTAAGCTGTTTAACACCAGTTTGCTTAACATCCCAGCTGAATTATGTTAATGTTTGCCACTCTCCAGAGATTTGAGAGAAAATAATTGTTTAATATAAAGCTTTTATTCCTCTCTTTTAATAATGTAAGGGCTTCGGTGCTTTTTGTTGTCTTCCAGGGTCCATATGCAGGGATTCTCACAGGATACTTTACATACTGATAGCTATGCCTATCTGTCATTTAAACAGCCTGGACTAAATGGGTCATGCTGCTTGCTCCCCAGTAAATAGCTTATTTTGCTTTTTGTGAGGACTGACTGGTGCTAGGGAGACTTGCTCCAGTACCAGCGTGCAACACTGTTGAGGTTCTTGCTTTGCTCATGGGTAGTGCATGTATGTGATCTTTAATCACTGTACTTGCTTGTATGTGATTAAAATTTTGCACAGTTAGTACATCAGTGTGATTCTGAAAAAAAATTCTCCCCTCTGGTCTGTGTTACTATGACTTGCAAGATGAGTCTTCAGTCTCATGTCAACCTCCTGATGAAAAGGAGAAGTACAAACTTTTTTGGTAATGTCTGTTTCTGATCAAAAGCAGCTACCACCTGAACACTCTTGCTTGAAATGGTTGAATACCAGAGACATCTCTTTGTATTTTAATTTCACAAACTAGTATGGGCAACACTCAATTAGGTGTTTTAGCCCTACAGCAAGATTTTGGTATCTCTATAGTTCTTCCCTTGGGGAGGGGCGAGGGAAGAAGCAGAAGGATCAGAACTGTAGGCATAAATAATCTCCTGCAAAACTGTATACAGAAATCCCACGGGTTTGCAGTTCAGCACTGGAGTACAAATTAATAAATATTTGCAAATTGTTGAACAGTCAGGGATCAAAACAGTCTGATTTACGTGCAACTACGACATAACTGTTAAACTCCAAGCTGTTTTGCCAAACCATAAAGTACAGATAACTCCCCTATTAAAATAAACTGCTTGGTTTTGCCTTATCACTTACTTGTTAGCAGGAGGATTTCACTCTGTACAATGTTTCTGCTTTTGCCAGGCTGGTGTTGACAGGGCCCTACCTGGTGTGCTGTATTCCCACGAGAAATGGGACAGTCTTCTTGCTTGCTTTCCTGTTTTTTCTGTCAGTTCTGGGAGATGGCGATCATGCTTATAAAAGCTAAGACAGCTTCTTTCTTAATGGTGCCAGATTTGGCTTTAGTAGAAGGTCAGAGCCATTAATAAATGTCAAAACTGGGACTCAAATCTACGTCTCTGGTTTGTCATTGTGTTCCCCACTGCACAGCCTAGTTTACCTGAGGGTAGATACTTCGCATCTCCTTATTTGTTGGCGAAGAGGTTTTCCAGATTTCATAGCTGCTGCTGTTTGCTTTGCTTCCCATCCTTAATGTCCGAGGTTAACTTGTATTGCTCTTCTACTTGGATGATTTTAAAAATTATTAGGGTGTATCTGTGTCTGCATCTCCCTTATTATGGCAAGACTTAAATTGTGCAATACTGTTTAAAGAAAGCTTACAGAGCCCAACAAAGAAAGACTGCTCTGTTCTTATCATATACAATGCCTGTATTCACTCTAACCTCTTGCCTTAGACCACACAGGTAATGTAATCAGCCAGTGGAGGAATGCTGTCTGCTGAACGTGCTCCTTTTGGTCCTTCTCGGGCTCTCTGTACTTCTTGAAAATTTGACATTTACTCATTTACCCTTTCACACAAAATTCCAAAAGTAAAGGTGCAAAGTCTCAATTTTGGTCAGTTTTGCTTTTTCTCTATGTGACCTTTCATATCTGCCTTTTAAGTTCTTATGTCTGGAATTTTTTAATGTTAAATCTAAACTCCAGATTTGCAAAGCATATTTTTGTATGAACTTGTAGTTGTTGTCTTAGCGCACTGAGTAGTCAAAATGATACTAGTACCTAGTAAAGATATGTTTCTTTACTTTTTATGCCTCTTGAGTTCATAATAAAGCTTGATTATAAACTTAAGTCTTCATCACTTCATACTGCGTCATGTCATTTAATTACAGATGCAAAGTGAAGAACAGAGGGGAGGGTGATGGAAGCATTGCTGTTCTGAGATGTTTACATTTTGGTGAGACCAGCGTAAACCTCTCATGGGTGACTATAGCTTCCCAGCCAGGGAACAAGCTTTCTTTCTCTCCTTGTCTGCTGCTTTTATCATTGGCTGAGAATATTGCGACACACAATTTACCGCAGTCTCTGGCTTGCAGTCCTTTGTGTCGCATCTAACCATTTCACCTCCTCCCTCCCTTCCACCTCATAGGCTTTTGGGTTTCAGGGATTTTGTTTCCTCTTTATAAGTAACTAGGAAACTTGCCTCATACTTCCAAGTTGGAAGGGTGATCCCTTGAAGATTTTTGTATCCTATCTTTGGATGGGAAGATTATAATAGAACTTAGGTTTCCAGTGAACGTGTTGATACAATTTCATGTGGCTGTGAGGATGCCTTTTCTCCCTCCTCCCTGGAGGAGCTGCTTTTTGAGACCTGCTTGAAAGCCCGATTTTCTTTCTTTTTTTTTTTTTTTTTTAATGAGATAAGTGATTTCTGCACTCATTGGAACGATTTCATATCTGGAAAACTCTGCTTGGTTGCAGTTTTACCTCCTTTGCACTGCGCTGACTAAAGATTGAGGCTGCTGTCTTGCCTTTTTGCCCGTGTTGTGTGCTGCTGTGCTACGCCTTTCATATTAGAGAGCTAATTGTGGTGGGGCTGTTACCCCCATCTGGAAAGCGTTAAGTCTTGATTCCCTGCCCAGGTGTTGAACGGGCAGCAAATTGCGAACAGCTGCAACTCAACCAGAGAAGGAAAAACAGGCTACTTTGGAAAGATTTTGGAGGCTGCGGAAAGCTTTAGAAAGAGCAAAGTGAGGAAAGGAGTTATAAAGAGGGAATTTGAAAGCAGCAGAGAGGTGACATAAGGGAGAGAAGCTGCTCACTTAGCAGAGGCCAGGCTGAAAGCCAGAGGCAGCATCTGGCCTGTGTTCCTCACCTGCCATGGAAGCAGAGGTGGCAGCCCTGCACTTGAGGGAAATAAGGTTAGTAAAATCCAGCATGGGGAAGGGCCTAGGTTGGGGTGTGCAGTTTTGGGGTGTGACTTCAAGCTTGAGAGAATCCCTCGATGTTATGGGGAGAAGTCAGGTTAACAGAAAGGTAAGAGCTGGTGGTTATGTGGGGAACTGGGCTTAGCTGGTAATGACCCTGGGCTACAGTGTAGCTTCTGCTGGTGACTGGTGGGCAGCTTGAGAGCAGTTAGGATTGTTGGGAAGGAGCAGAGATCCATCAATGTCTGTTTTGCAAAGGTGCTTGTGTCCCAGGGAAATGCAAAATGGTATCAAATCTGAAAGCTGCCTCCCCTTTCAAGTGAGAAGCCTTGCTGGGCACAAAATAAAACAGTTCTGTGAACTGGGTGAATGTGGTATTTCAAAGAGAGACAGATGGACTGGGGAAAAACAGTACTGTATTTTGTTTGCTCTAGGTAAAATTAGTCCTGATGGACAGCTTTCAGAATTAATACAATTCTTGTCTTACAACAGAATTGCCTTCCGGTGCAGCGGGCAGAGCTTAACCAAGCAGCTATATTGCTAATGCACATGGAAAGTGGGTGCCTAGGTGGGAACGCCTTCCCCTCCCCGCAGCCAGTCTTTTCCACTAACTCATCTGAGACACAGACATCCAAGTGTGTGTTTCCTTCAGCTCTCGCAGACATTACCTCTTCCATGAGAAGGGTAAAATAAAGGGAAGAAAGGTGGAGGGAACTGTAGCCACAGGAGGAGAAATATTTCTAGTCTGTCGTGAGCTTGCCTTACAACTCGCCTCTTAGTTGTTACAGGCTCATTTCTGTGCCTTGGTATTGTTTAACCAGACGTTTTCAGTTTTATAAAAAGGTTTCCAAACACTTCCCCTTATTTCTGGACATGTGACTGCAGCCTTGGGAATGCTTTATCGCCTGAAAGCTGTGGTATGTGGTTAGCTATGTTTCTGGGCCATCCTTAATGCTGAAACTTGCAGATATGTATGCTGCAAGCTGTGCGGTCTTTGCGTGTTGTAATATAGTGTTCACATAACTTGTTTTAAATAAGCCAAACATATTTGTTGTCTTTGCTTTTTAAGCCTGGCTTCTTGAGGAAAGAAGATTTGTACAGCCATTTTTCACTTGTCCTCTAGCCTTCAACTGTATTAACATGTGGCATTTCTAATCCTCCTAGTGAGGACAAAGAGGGTCCAAACCTTGTATGGCTTTCTGTGCATTTGAAAATGAGGTGGTGTTTTTTTAGACTGAGGAGGTAAAAGTCTGAAGCTGTCCAGTGGTGATTCTTCTGTAGGCATTTCTTGCAGAAAAAGGTTTTTTGTGACCATGTTTGCTTCCTTGTTCTGCATTCTAGTATCAGAAACTGGTACAGTGAATGAAATACTGGGAATTGAACCTTTGCTGTTCAGAAATAAAATCAAAACAGATACAACTAGAACGAAAGTTGCTTATGTGGGGGTTTAATTGACCCATGACCTCTACAAGTTGATGATGATGGTTAGAAACATATTTAGTCATTTATGACTTACATCAGTTCTTCCCATTTCACTACTCTTTTTCCGTGATGGCTGCAAAAAATAAGACAATTTGCAGCTTATGCAGCAGATTACCCCTAGGATTTGCATGTTTACATGTTACACTGTTTTTTGAGTTGACTTTTATTATATTACTTAATGCTAATTTAATTTAAAAAAAGATGGCTTACACTGCATGATGAACACAGTTTACGCAAAGTCTATTAATCCGGAGTAGTTATTGTCCATGAAGTTTAATAAAACCTAGTATGGGGATTTTTTTGTTGGTGGAAGGGAAGAAACAAATATTTGATGTAAAGTAAGTCATGTTCTGATGGGATGAAAAAAAAGGAATTGATGATGACAGTAAAAGGGGATATAATTGCTTTCGTGTTTCTTGCCCAGTAACATGTGCTTCCACAGAATTTTGTAGAATGTGAATAGACTTTTTACATCTGCTCTGTTAATATCACAAACCTTATTTGAATAGCATGAACCAGAATAGCTTTGTCTGCTGTGCTCTGCTGGGCATGGAGGCCTCCTTGACATTATTTTTCATTTTTCATCTTCTAAGAGACCCACTTATATAGCAGAAAAATACGTGAAACATCTATGATACTTCATTCCTCATGGAGGATAGTGCCAGGAATACCTGGAAAAGCAAAGTGAATAGGTATTGAAACATGGGAAAAGAAAGTGCCCTCTGAAAGAAGGTATCAAACAGACTGCATAGCTCATGTTAAAGAACCTATGTTCTTTGAATTGTTTTTGCTTTCTCTTGGCAAAATTCTGAAAAGCTTCTGTTAATTTGAGATGGAAGCCATTTCTCATACTGAAAGCCAGTTGATCCTCACTGGCGTATGTAGCATTAGCCACCCCGCTGTGTTTTTATGTCCATATCTGAAAGTGAGTAAGGTCCAGTCAGAATAGCAGCAAATGTTGCTTCACGTTTGCTTTTCGACACTTTACTTTTTAACCACAATAGTAGCTTATGTTTGAGCCAGTAGACTTAATTTGTCAGTTATTTGCTGAGTTGACATGTCTCTTTGTGGAGGAGGGGAAATGTCATTTGCTCTCAGAGGTTCCTCATTTGAGCACATAATGAATGGTTTCTTCTTTGCTTCCATACTTACTAGATCCAACTTACTTCTTTATATTTACCTCGCACCGTTCCATATTTATACCCCACCCCAATGCTCACTATTGCTCTTAAGCAGATATGTTAGATAAAATTCTCTGGGGACTTGGGTTAGCCATCTTCTTACCTGAATGAAAGATAAAGCTTGAATATATATATATATTTTTTTTTTTTAATTTTGGAAATTAAATTGTAATATGCAGAGGTCATTTTTCAGTTGAGTTAATGTATTTTAAAATTATGAGATATTTTATGTACTTGAATGGAGTTTGTGGTCGTTTTAGTGACTTGCAGATGGGGGTTAGCAGACTTAAACGTTTAAATCGGTTCTAATAATCAAAATAAGGTAAAGTGTGTACAAATGCTATCAAAGGAAAGGATATGTTGACTTATTTTTAGTGCACATGATAAGGTGTACTAGTCAAGAGTTTTGCATTCCCTTTTTTCCAGATCATTAGTTTGATGTACATTTTGTTCGTATGGCTTGAGCAAAAAAGTGAAAAAAATCTATTCAGGTATGATTTTGTTGTTTTGTGTGTCCCTTTGTCTGCAAGTCCTAGTACTTTGAGATAATTAACCAAAAGAATTTGAGAGCTGCATGCCTCAAGCAGTGTAATAGGTTGTGAAATCTTGGAACAATAAATTTTAAAGCTCAAGTTCATTTAAGTTTTAATGATTTTTTTTTTTTTAATTAATCTCTAGCATTTTGGCAGGTATAGTATCAACTTAATTAAGCCTCAGTTATTTTAGCTTTCCCTTCAACTAAAGTACAGGATCATAGTTCAGAACTGGTGCTGCTCAGAGGGACTGAGCCAAGTGGTAGAATGTGTTTGGAACATGGGGAAAAAAGTTACTCCTGCATTGATGCCAGAGCTCGTTTCAGCTCATCAAATCCAGGTTTTAGGAGGTTTGTTCTGAAACAAGTTCAGAGTGCTGCTGTTGCATGCTGTGAAGGGCTTTTTTGGGCTGTTGGGTTTTTTTTTTTTTCTATAAAACTTGCCTGGAGTAGGAAGTAAGCTGCTTCCTGCCTTTAACTGAATGCTGAGGATTTATGGTAGCTGGTGCTCAAAAGCCTTGGATTAATTTTTTAACTTAAGGATTTTGGACAGTGAAAATCAGCAAAGTATATTTTAAAGATTTTTAAGGGAAATAGTTACTGAATTTTACAGAAATTTAGTAAAAACTGTATGTTGGTTGCTTGGGAGGGCATGCTAAAGTTTCCTTGCTATCATGTGACTGTATGAACTTCAGTAATTCCGAGCTGTGCGTGGAACTGGTGCAGCGCACAGTTTTATGACCCGTTCTGGTGAAGTCGGATATGAGCAGCAGCGAACATCGCACAGCAGAGCCCTGGCACTGCAGCAGCAGGAGGCCCATGTCGCACCTCGGAGGGACATGCGTTTCTTGCTCATTCAACGGAGCGGGAACTTTCCTCCAGACCGTGCAGTGGCTTTCAGTAGCTTCTCCATTTTGCTACCGCATTAGTCCAATGTGTAGGGGCTGTCAGACCAAGAAAGTTACTGAGCTGAAATAGTAAGAAAAGTCCACCCATCTCTAGGGTGAATTTGGTAATTTCCTGCTTTGCCAGGTGAGTGTTCTGGTCCATGCTTGTGTGTTTCTTGGTCGTGGATGTGAGGGAAAGGAAGGGATTTGCCTGTACCAGTTGCAAGAGAGAGTAGCAGCAGCCACAAAACCAGCATGTACGCTGCATCAAAACCTTGAGGCCTGGGAGTCCTTGTGGTGAAGTGTGTGGGGAAAAAACACTTCCTTATTTCTTTGTACTCCCAGATCTCTTATGTAGAGACTGCTGGGTGCTCAAAAGCCTATTAGACCAGCTGAAAAGTGACTCTGAGCTGTAGCTGAAAAGTTAATTCATTCTGTAGTGAAACATCCCCTGGCGCTGTCAGCTGGGGTTTTTCTTACCTGTAGGAGAAACTACATTGTGTTTTTCAAGCAGTTCTGAGCAACAGAGGCAAACCAGCACTGGTGATTAATAAAATGAGGTCCTAGAAAGCATTTGGTTTCCGCAGCTTTTCAATGAGGCGCCTTCACGCTGTATAACCAAGTAATTTTTTATAATGGGATTCAGACTCCCGAGTCACTTAGTGTTTCTGAAACCACACCTAAAGTAGGTAAAATTGAAACTGGAACAGACTGTCCTGAAGGACTGACATTCAGAAAAGCAGCATGTTCAAGGTCAGGTTGGACGGGGCTCTGAGCAACCTGCTCTGGTTGAAGATGCATCCCTGCTCATTGCAGGGGGAATTGGACTACATGACCTTTAAAGGTCCTTTCCAACCCAAACTATTCTATGATTCTTAGGAAATCCATGCTATTTCCATGTGCACAGGGAGAACCTGAAAGGATCGTGGTGCTTTCCCTCCCCACCTCCACTGAGCGGTGTGCGGTTCCCACCCTGTTGCACCCCCCCATCCCTGTCAAGAAGCAGGGCAGCCAGGAGGGGCCCTGGCCTGCAGCTTTGTGAGCCAACTTGCCAAGAGGTGGTTCTGTGCTGGCCTCGTGGTGGCTGGAGAGGAAGGCCAGTCCCTGGGAGAGCTGCTGCTGCCCTGTGCTGCTACCCAGCAGTGGGCTGGTGCAGGAGGGTGCTCCGCTGTGGGGTTACTGAGCACCCTCTTCCCAGACTTCCTCCTTAGGGAGGGTGCAGGTGGCTGTAGTGTCTGTCTCGGCTGGTTGCTGAAGGCAGTCGGGTTCCCTGCAAAGCCGGTGAGGAAACACAGTGAGCTGTTGCGCAAAGTAGGAGAAAGCTACGTTAGCTTGGTCTGTCTTCAAAACTGGGTTAAACGCAGTAGTTTGTATCCTGTGACTTCAGTCAGAGAAACTTAGAAGCATGGCTTTTACTTCGTTTTGTCTTTAGGAAAATAATCTCACCGATTATTTTGTTTAAAGAGCCATTAAAAGCATTTTAAATGTGCTCAAGCTGTAGATGGACTTAGTTTAAAATACTTCTTTGTTTAAAGAGCCAACAGTGATGAGTTTAAAAACTACATAAACAAACAGACAAAAGAAGAAACACAGCCTTCTTTCCCTCTTTTTCATTCTTGTGTTTATTTTGACTAGTGTTATTGGTGTTATTACCCTGTGTATGGTAATGCTTACAGAATGATAAAAGATTAAAGGAAAAAGAGAGTTTATTTTGGAAACAGTAAAAGCGGACATGAAAAATTTGTTCTTTTACTTCTCTTGGTACATCTGCCAAGATCGTGTCCAGTGATGGAGTGCGTGAGAGATGGAGAAGAAGGGTTGAGTTAAGACTAATATATGTGATCGTACCTTGGTAGTTTTTCATTTCACTTCTTGCCCGAACTGCCATCTTTCCTTATTTTTTCTAATTTGTTTGCTTTTTATCTTACAAGAATACTTTTTGAAACTTCTTACTTTCTCACACTTCAGTCATCATGGTTTGGAAGCTGTTGCAGGGAAGGTCCCATGTGCTCTGTAGCAATCTGAAATATTAAAAGAGGCAGTCAGGTTCATTCTTTGTTTCTTTCCTGTGAAGAGAGTAACTGCAGGATGGGCTTGGCAGTCAAAAGTTCAACTGAGACAGGAGCCCAAAATCTTTGCTAATTAAACCGTGTACATGTGAACATATGAATCTAGCTGTAACGTCTCTGGAGAAGCTTAGTTTACAGCTCTGAAACACTTGGTTTCCCTGCCTGCTGAAAATGATTAATTTCTGCTTCTATTTCTGTACAGATTGAGTATTTACTGAAAAAGCTCACCGAAGCAATGGGAGCAGGCTGGCAGCAAGAGCAGTTTGACCATTATAAAATTGCTCTCAACACCAGTCGAGAAGGTCTTTCTGCATGGGAGCTGATTGACCTCATCGGAAGTGGGCAGTTTAGTAAAGGGATGGACCGACAGACGGTGTCCATGGCAATCAATGAAGTTTTTAATGAGCTCATATTAGATGTACTCAAACAGGTAAGAACCACAGAGAACTAATGTTTTAAAGTAGAACAATTTATTGCATAAATAGGAAATGTTCAACTTTTACTGAAATTTCTTTACCTGGTGGATTAATGAACAGGGGGAAATTATGTGAATTACTTAGAAGGGCTCTTTAAAGAGCTTATTTTTATAAAAGAGAAATAGTGCTGCTGTTCAGATTGTTGTAATTGTTGCAGTATTATGAATGAGTGGCTTGTTGGGAGAGTTTGTTTTTAGAAAGTAAAAGAAGTGTGCTCTGCCTTAAAATACAGCCTTTTCTATACTACTATCAGCTGCTTGTTAGCTGACAGAATAGCTGCAACACACTGTCAGTTCTTAAACTGGTGACAGCTCTTCAATCTTTGAAAATGCTTTTTTCTAGTTTCATTTACATTGTAGCAAATATAAGTTGTGCTGATGATGACCTCTATTCAAACAAGGGGGTCTGGACAAAGGTATTGCTCCAGTTGAAACCTCTGCTTCTAAGTTGCCCCACTTCAACAGGGCAAAAAGGTGTAAGAACAGCTCCAGAGCGCTCTGCCTTCTTGTTCTGCTTAGCAGGCTACATGACTGACAACTTATTTACCTGTACTCAAACACAGGAAGTCATGCTGGCCTTTATATTCTTAGCAAACTTTTGTCAATCTTCAGTTTCTTCAGATTTCCAGTGGCTGGATTATCAGTTTAGGAATGGCTTTTAAAATGGCATTTCTTTCATGGGAAGTATAAATATCACAGGGACCTGAGGGATCACAGCAGAGCTTACATAGAGAGCTATTTAAAATTGACTTTTACCTGACAGAGGCTTTTTGTCATCTTTGATTTCTTGGCTTCTTGGTGAGGAGAGAAACAAAGGCTTTCTTGGCAGGCTTTCCTGAGCTGTTATGAAGAAATCATCAGAAGGTCTTGGCACAGGAAATTCTTTCGGAATATCCACCGAACAATGCAAAAATCTATTTTTGTTAACTGCTGGTGGCCTGTTAGAGGTGAGGGCTGGGGACACACACACACATAGTCAGTTGAGGGCAAAATGAAGTCATTCTGCTATTTAATACCATGAAAATAAAATAACCAGCGTCAGGTCAGTCCTTCCAATTGAAACTTGTGAGGAAATCTGATTTCTCTTCAGTTTTGATACTGCATTGTGTCTCTCCCCCCACCATCCCCCCCCTTTTTTTTTTTTACTGTCTCCTTTCTTTCCTCTCTTGGTGGCTGGGCCTCTTTCTCAAGGATGTCTGAGTGCCTTTGGTTCCTTGACACTTAAAAATAGTTTGTGTCAAGATTTGGCCGAGCGCCTCCTGGACAGTCACTGGCCTAATGGAGAATGGAGTTCCCTGTGTGACTTACAGATGTCTGGTTCGGTCACAGCTTGTACTGTGATACCTTGTTGATTCACAGAATTTTCCTGTTTATTGCAGTGTATGATTACTTCAGGGTATTAATTAATGACATACCGTATCGTAGCCAAGTTTCATACTACCCTTTTTCTTGGACACTTATCCTGGATCTCCAAGGCTTATGGAGGGTAGCAGTGATGATTAAATTTGTGATACTTAGTTTTCTGAAAGATGTGTCCTTCACGTGAGAGTTGGTGTGAAAAGGTCCCCAGGAGCTGTTAGTGGGTTCTTGGAAGATGAGAAGCAGCTGATGCACAGAAATAATAAAAGATTTTGCAGAAATTTGAGGGGAAAATATCAGTCTGACTTGGCTTTGAAAGCAAATTTAGTATGTCAGGAAGGGGAAAAACACCCTTAGGCTTAGACTGTGCAAGGCATGGAAGAGTGAAGCTGCAGGGGTCCTTTACATGCCCTTGCAACCACCCAGACCCCGGACCCGAGTACGGAGGCGGCAAACAAAGATTGTTTCTCTGCACATTCCTGTTTTGGAGCAGAGGGGTGGGATAGCACAGGGGAATAGGCAAGGCCTTGGCTCTGGCCACGTTTAACTGGCTGGAAAAGCTGAGCACAGATAAGCCGTGTGTGTAGGGGGGGTGTTTATTTTTGTTTGTTTTGTTTTTTAAACAAAAGAGCTTCTCCCACTATCCTGAATCTTTTTCCCCTCAGACCTGTACAGAAAGACAACTTTGACTTAAATATGCCACAGCACATTTATTTATTTACTTATATCCAAAGCTGCTATAGCTAAAAGGCACTACAGAAAAATGTTCCTTGATCTTCTTTCCAACTTTTCCATCTTCTTAATCTGGAATATTTTAAGTACAGTGCTTTCTGTATTGCTTGTTCATAGCTATAGTGATGTAGGTGTTTCAGTTTCATCAGTGATTTGACTTTTTTCTGAAGTTAAGAGCCAGACGAAAGTGTGTAAGTAATTGGGAAGTATGGCTTCAGAAATGGCAGGTATAGCTCAACTACCGACAAACTTTGAAACTCTAGATTAAAAACTGTCAGGGTCACAGCGGTGCCCCTGGTAAGACCATTAAAAATCAAACGCCTGAAAGAATGACCAATTATTATATCATTCTCTGTGTACCCTCTTTTCCATGAGAGGGTTTTTGAATTGCCATAGCCACACTGGATAATGTATAACAGGGTTACTAGTATAACTGCACTTAGTATTGCTCTTTATATTTTAGAAATGTTAATATTTAATAGAGGCAAACTTGGATGATTTGCTCATGATACCAGTCCCATGTATTGCCATTACAGAAGTTTACAGTTTTTATTCTTTTATTTGTATAATGCTCAGTGGCAAAGCATGGGCTTATCTACCTTGTTTTGAAATAGTTTTGTTAAGGCTTGCAAGTGCTTTTTTCTCATATAGAAAGTTGAGTGGATCATCTTTCAAGAAAAAAAAAAATACTATGAGTAAAATCTTGGCATTATTTAAATCAAAGTATGACCTTCTTTCTTCAAGGGAAGATCCAGGCTTTGCCAGTGTTCCCATATCCAGTCCAATAAAAATGCCAGGAGTATGGTTCTGTTATCAGTTTCTCTAACGTAGTCATTGAAGGATCCTGTATGGGATTGCTTCTTCAGTGGGGTGCAGCTAAATGAGTGTGGTGGTGGGGTGGAGCCACTCCCAGGAGAGAGGCACTTCTGCTTTGTCCCTGGGAGTATCCCGTAACAGCCTGGGTTTACAGTGCGTAGATGCAGGCACACATCCGTCACTGGGGCGTGCATCCTCACAGGACTGATTTTTAATAACGGCTGTCATTAAAATACTACAGGTGAGTCTTAGCGATGGCAAATGTCTCTGCTTGACTGAAGAAAATTAAATAGTAAAGGACATCCAAGAGAACCGAAGAGTCATAATAATGACTTATGATGATGACGATAATGATAATAATAATGTTATTCAGATAATCCAGTTACTTAAAAACTGGACAGAAGAACAGCAAGTAGTTTCTCAGGGGCTAAACAATTAGCATGTGTGCTGGTATTAGGAATGGATGTGTGTAGCTGAAGTATTTAGGGCCTTGAGCTAACTTTTCTGTGTGCCCTATTGGGACTTTAAAGCCCCATAACCAGAAGACCAGGTGATTCAACACAGGCCGGGCATTTCAGCGGATGCATTGCTTTTTACAGGGCTATATGTTGAAAAAAGGTCATAAAAGGAAAAATTGGACGGAACGATGGTTTGTGCTAAAACCCAATATTATTTCCTACTATGTAAGTGAAGATTTAAAGGACAAGAAGGGAGACATCATACTGGATGGCAACTGTTGTGTAGAGGTAAAAAAAAAGCCAAAAACTATGAATATCTCTAAAGATAAGAATTAATTTTGTGTGTGTGTGCAGGGTGGACTCCTGATATCTTGTTATTTTTTACTGTCATAAAAAGTGTTTATGAACTGTTTTTATATAAGGTTCTTAGTACCGGTATTTGTAGCTCTGTAACAGATAACTGCATACATGGGGCTTGAGAATACAACTTAGATTTCAGTGTTTGCAAGTCTAATCCTTTGTTACCCATTCTAGGCCTTGCCTGACAAAGATGGAAAGAAATGCCTTTTTCTCATAAAATGTCTTGATAAAAGCTTTGAGATCAGTGCCTCTGATAAAAAGAAGAAGCAAGAGTGGATTCAAGGTGAGGTTTCAAAACTCTTAGTTATGTGAAAGTTAAGGTAAGCTGAAGTCTTATAGCTTTACTCAGATTTTAAATTCTTGGTCTTCTGATTGTTGGTGTCTCTGTTTTGGGCATGTGGAAAGGATCTTTAAGGAGCCTGAGACTGAGGAAGAGCTAACGATCCACATCAGGGGAATTGGTTTCTGTCGCTTACATGACTCAATTCAGGCAGCCATAACCAAAATGAAACAGATATTCTTGTTGTTTGCTTTTTCTATAATTTTTGCATAATTCTAGGGGTGGGGAAGGGAAGGAGAATACTTTGTAAATTGTTGCTTTTGGGGCGAAAGGGAAAGCTTGTTCATTTCGGCATCATGAGGTAGTGTGGTTTGGTGAGCTGAGGATAAGGCTGAGAATTGGGGCTTCCTTTTCTATTCCCACGGTGAAGGTACTCATTCTGTGAGGGATTCCCAAGGATGTGCTGAGTGATAGTTAGATGCATCTTCTGCAGAGTGAGGTAGAAGCCCTTGAACAACCCACTGTTGCCAATGGCATTGAAGTATGTGCAGCATTTAAAATATTTGGAGCTGTGTGCGTTCATTTGCACTTCCTTCTTTACCTAATGCATGTGTTTAATTGCACCAAAGTCTGATGTATAATGAATGATTACTTAGTTCCAAAAGAGATCTTTTTCACAGTTGTAATAGGTGAATAAAATATCAAAAACATCTGCCACTCCTCAGCTTTGCTCTCGGAATGTAACAACTTACTGCTTGATTAGGGTCACTGAATCTATGTACTAAGAAATCTTAAAGTGTTGGGTTTGGCTTTTTTTTTTTTGCAGCTGTGCATACATGTGACTTGTATATCCACTGCCTGTTAGAAACCAATATAGGAATTGACATAATGCATTGGCATTGCAGGACTTTATCCTTGTGGCACACAGCCAATGCTGAAAGCCCACCAGCTTTCACTTTTGGTTTGTGTTGACAGCTAGCCTGATGAGAATTAGGAGAACTGACAACAGTTATTTCTGATTTAACAATACATCAAAAAACCCAAACAACACATCACCACAAGTATCCGTTCACTAAGGCTATCCAGAAAGTTTAGCATTTCCATTCACTGGTGTTCTCTTCCTCTCCCTTTGTCTTGCCACCCTCCTTTCCAGCCATACAGACCACTGTAAACCTGCTGAGAGCGGGGAGCCCTCCACCCCACAAAGAAGCACGCCAAAAACGGAAAGAATTGCGCCAGAAGCTGTTAGCTGAGCAAGAAGAGCTGGAGCGGCAGATGAAAGAACTGCAAACGGCCAATGAGAACAAGCAGAAGGAACTGGAGACCGTGCGAAAGGTGGGAGTGGGAGACGCTAACCTTCAAGCTTTAAGTTCAGTCTCTGTGGTTGCAATTCTCAAAGGATAATTAGGCATCTATTTCCTGTTCAGGTGTTGAGACGCGTTGCGCGAACTCCTCCAGAGGAGGTGAGCTTGTGTCAGCGTCAGCCCCCTAGGCAGGTAGACCTGCCAGCTGATCCTGCAGTACAGCCTTCAGCACCGGCTGCAGCGCTTTCTAAGGACTCTTCTGCAGGCCCAAGGGAACTGGCGTGGCCCAGCCCTGGGCCCTGTACTTACGAGGGTGTTGTGAGGCTAGTGCAAAAGAAAACCCCAGCTGTGTGGATGGTGTTTGGGGAATGGAGAATCTAGTATTTTCAGTTACTTGTGGTTTTTTGGGTTTTTTTTTTCTGTCAGACATGTCTGTCAAACTTGAGGCTTTCCATTAAGCTTTTCGTACACAGTTTTCCAGAGTTCTGTTATGTGAATTTTTTTGAGGGGGGGGAACTCTTTCCGTCACATAGATGTAGTTTCCAGAGATACAAATTTAATTTAAAAAGATTCCAAAGATGCAAAGCGATTTTGTAAGTATGTATAAGCATAACTTTATTAAGTAGTTTGGGAGAGATTTATAGAGCTGAGACACATAGCAACCATTTTAAACTGTTTAAATGCATGTTCCTTATAAATGCTGGATTAACTTCCAAAAGCCTGAGAATTAGACTGGAAATTTCTGAGTGTTAGCAGAAGACTTGCTGAATACATTATTTTCTGTGTAGACAGCTTTTCAGTCTAAATCTAACGACTCACAGGAGGCACCAAGGTGCCTTTGCTGTGGCTGCACACTCTTGACAGTAGATTGAACATGCTGATGGATCTTTGTACTCGGGAACAACTGGTACCTCTGCAATAGTTCTCCACAGAGACTTGGTTAGTATCCAGATGTACTTCCCATCTTTTCTTTTTAAAGACTTGCAAGAAGAGTTACTATGGCTTTTATTGCCGTGGTATCTTTTAATGAGGAGCGTGCCGTGGAAATAGCTTAGAATGCTATTTTCCCTTAGAGAACGCAAATGCCTCCCTCCCCGACATTTTGGCTGCTGAAGCAGTCCCGATCTTTGGTTGATGCTTAGTCTAAAGAGTCTTCTGTTCACTACATTCCTAAATTAATTTGATTTTTTGCATTCACATTTAGGACAAGTCTGAGTCATTACTTTAGTTTTTCATAAATGAAAAACACTAACTAATTTTAGCCCTCAGAAGAAACTAATAAAAATAAAACAAATAAATAATCCAAAAGGTGTCTTTTTAGCAGTCTTGTCATGATTTGTGGCAAGGAGAAATTTGTCTTTTTTTTAATAATGTTGTACTGACAGTATTCATGTGGGTATTATTCTGTTTGCCTTAAATGGAGTCTGTCAGGTGAAAACAATTTTTTTTAATTTAATGTTAGCACCTTTACTCTACCATGTGTTTAAGACTCAGAATGCAGAACATGCTTTAAAGGATAGCCTGTGTTACCTGCAAGTTACTGGTAGGTAATATACCTGTTAACAGAAATCACAAGGCTGGATTGCAGTGTTGAGTTTACTTTATTGAGAAAACATGAGGGGGAAGATAACAGGAGAGCAACCCCAAAGGAGCAGTAGGATGTTGACAGGCTCTGGGGAGTTTTGTAGAAATTGCAACAGGTAAACTAAAGAGAGTTGCAGCAAGAAGCGACTTTTGAAGTGGACTGGATTAAAATGACTTCTCAAGGAGAGTAGTTTAGTCTCTGACATGAACTACTGCACTCTGAGTGGAATTAGTGGGGAGGTACTGTGTTGGAGGAACTTAAAGTGTTTGATTAGTTAGAAAAATGTTCTTCAAGGAAAAGGCTTTGTAAATGGTTCAGGAAACTGAATTGTTCTGGAAAGCTTAGAGTTAGATTTGCTTCTAATGGCAGCGAGCCACCACTTACACAGCACTTGCCAAAGCGCACTCTGAGAGGGGTTTGTATTTTGATAGCTCTTGCAGTAGCAAATTGCGTAAGAATAAGAGCCTTTGTCTCTATATAGTTTTTTTTTTTCGTATTTTTTAATGGAATGTCAAGATTAAACAGACTGAAAGGTAAGTTTTTCTTACCAAGAGAACATGCACAGGATTCATGCAGCTGTTCTGTTTCAATCTGGTGTCTTGCATGGGATTCAGAGACTCTGCGCTAACTAACCCCTCCTGGAATGGTGCGTTCCTGTTGATTCCCCCTCCCTCCCCAACGCCAACATTTGCGACTTTTCCCTAAACTGCATAGTTGTTGCCAGCAACCTTACCTGCCAGGAACTGATGTCCTCTGACATGAAATAAGCATGAAGTTTCTGATAGAGTGGACAAACACTGTATTTTCTTGTTGAGCTCTCTGGCAAAAGCCTAGCACACACCCTTGCTTGTGATTCTGCACGTTCGCCTTCTCGGCTCAGTATTGGCAATGTTTGTTTCATTTCAAAGCAGGGAAGGAAATCAAAAGAAAATTTCACTTAAATAGGCATCTTGCATTTGATTACAATTACATGCTTCTTAATGTTCTGGCAGAGGAGGAATACTACTTCTAAAAGACTTGCATCATTTAAGCCTTTCAAAGGAGAGCAATTCTGTACTATCTTCTACAGCTTAAAAACAAACTAGGACCCTTCTCTTTAACTACAGTGATATCACAAGTACTTAAAGGAATGAAAGTTTTAGCTTGGCAGTTTTAATCATTCAGGCATCTCATTAGTTCATCTAGGTTGTGTGAGGGAAGATGGTTTAAATGTGGTACCTTCCAAAAATACTAAAGAAGATGGGTGTCCCGCTCTTACTAGAGGTCTGTAGAAACAATTTCACCAGCCTTACGTATTACAAAAGAAGGGTGCTTGCTTTCTGTTTCCTCTGAACCATCAGATAAGTTTCTTAGGAAAATTCTGTGAGAGAATTCTTTTTTTTTTCAGTATTGGTAAAGTTTTGGCTGGTACTTGTACACTTCTAACTTTCCATACATTCTAAATACACATGCTGTTCAAATCCAGATGAAAGGAAAAACTGTGACAACTGTCTATATGTGAAATCAAGATGCAAAAAAAGTTAAGTTGCAAAAAGGCATGAAGGTACCAGCAGCTGTTTCCTAGGCCTTAGCTCTGACTAGGCTAATTTTTCCCCTAATTTCAAGTGATGATTATTGACTAGGATTTTATTTACCTTACATGGCAATTTAGGGGATGTTAAAGGGATGTGATTCACAATCACATAATCACTTATTATAGTCAAAGTCTGCAGCACTTCTGCTTTCCCATGGCAATTTAGTGCTTCTCACTTCTGTTTCTGTATGAACTCTATGCATGCTGGCATGTTTTCACTGTTGGAACTCCTGTGCACTCCTGCCTGTGATGTGGTTTTCCATAACAGTTTTTTATCCCATACGAGATAAAGAAGGAAATAGAGCAATTTTTATCTGTTATGCAAAGCAGGACTTGAAGCTTGGAAGAAGTCTTGATAATTGACTTTTCATTGGTAAACTTAAAATTGTCTTGCAAATAACAAGATTAAAAAAGATATGTAGAGATTGGGTTTTTTTAAACGTCTGAGACTATTCTCAAACTGGTGCCTCAATGCTTTTGAAGGTTTCTTCCATTTTAGTTAAAAACAAAAATTGTTAAATGAAATACCATTCCCTTGAAATGTTTTAGTTTTGACAAATTATTTTTTCCTTCTTTTCTCTCCTCCACCCCCTGCCCTTCTCTTCCAGCAACTAGAAGCAGCAGCTGCTCGTGCTGCTGAGGAAGAGAAGAAAAGACTTCAGACTCAAGTCGAATTACAAGATCGCTTCAGTTTGGAGCTGGAGAGAGAAAAAATGGTGAGTAGTGCATGTGGTGTTTTGCTACGATTACACATAGTGACCAATGCATTCAGCAATGACTTCCCTCACAGGCTGTCACTGAAAGGATTCCGCAGGAGGCTGGAGAATGCGACCTGTGTTGCATTTATTAGAGATGTAGGAATAAAATATTTTTACTGGTGAATTCAAATACTGGAACAGCTTGCCTGCAATTTGTATGGCTTTCAAAGCTTAAATATTATTGGAAAATTGAGAAAAAATTGACTGCTTGAAAGATAAATGCAGACTGAAGTTATCCGTGCAGTTTTCAAAAATGGAGAACCTGAGGCCAGTACATACTATATGAATATGCAAAGTGAACACAGGCACAAACAAAATGCATTTTAGGAATTTTCTGACTTGAATATATTCCTAAAACAATTGCTTTTTTATACTGTGTGTTCTTTTACATTTATATACACACACGCAAACAAAAAAAATTACAGAAATATTGTAGCTTTACAACACTGTCAGTATAATCCACACTTGAGAATTTCCAAAAGAACTCATTTTCCATCTTGAAGAGCTTTGTCGGGCATAACGGGCTTTTCTGTTAGCTGGAGAAAAGAAGTAGAAATAGTTAAGTCCATGTGATGGATTGTCTCGGGACATAAATGCACACAGTGCTGCTTTATGGGCTGCCTGTGAATTCCTGAATATGACCACTTGCTGGGTCAGTGGGATTTTGGTTAGCTGAGGGAAAGCAGACTGCAGACCAGTGGAGCAGGACATGCCATTCTATCACACTTGGCAAGCAAGCCTTTTTTGCTGGCTTCAGGAGCTGTGCTTACCTTCTGTGAAGTACATATTGCTAAATGCTGAGGTTTTGGCGCTTTATCCCGGCTCAGTTCAGAGCCAGCTGACTGCTGCTGTCCCCAGCGCAGTGAGGAAGGGTGGCTCTGCAGCCGCAGTGCCCTGGTTTCCCACTCTGGTCAGCAAAAGGTGGGGAATGAGGATCAGGGTGTGGGTGACTAGATATGCAGCATCCCTTCACCTTCCTTTACCCCTTACCTTTGTTTTTTGTTATAGCTGCTCTTCTCTTAGCAAAGCCAAGCTCCTTGGCTGATTTCCACCCCTTTATCAATCCTGTGCTGTTGGCGGTGCCATCATCCAGGTGGAAGTGTGTGAAATACACTGCTGCCAAGGGAGGACGTGCCTGAGGAAAGGAGTGGAAACAGTGTAATTAAACCAGCCTGACCTTTGTGTCTGGGCACTCCGTCAGCTTTCCCTTCCATCCGTTCTGTGTGTATCTGTAAACTAAGTGCAAGATCAAACGGATTGAAGTTAGGTTTGAAGCCCTGTAAAAATCCCGTGTGGCATGAAGTAGGGCAATGTAAGAAACCTGCGTTGTTATTTATTTTTTTTAAATGCTCTTAGTTACACATCTACAAATCTAGACTCAGTTTTATCAGTTTTGCTCTGCAGGCAGCAGGAAAAGGTTTGTCTCTGAAAACGCTGTCTGAGGGAAACCTGGCAATTCCTTTAAAAACTGGAAGCCTGAGTTTGAATGGTAGCTCATATGTGTCCTCAATTTGTGCTGCTAGGTAAGACAAAAAATGGAAGAGCAGGTTGCTCAGAAATCATCTGAACTGGAACAGTATTTACAGAGAGTACGTGAACTGGAAGAAATGTATAAGCAGCTACAGGAAGCTTTGGAGGATGAGAAACAGGCACGTCAAGATGAAGAGACTGTAAGGAAACTTCAAGCCAGGTATGGCTTTTACCTAGTAGGGATTTACTTCAATTCCCTTCTCCCCCCTGCAATAATAAACAACGGTGCCATAGTGTTAAAGATTGTTTGCATCTTGGACACGCTGCTGGAAAGGGGGACTAGCCTGAAGTCCAGACACAGGATAGAATTTTTGTTTTTTTCTTAAACTATGAAGGCTAAAGCTGGTATTTATGACATGTTAATGTGTTTGATTAGCCTGTGGCAGTGGGAGTGCTCAGCAATTTCAGGAAAGCAGGCGCACTTATTTTTCACCAGGTGTTGTGCATGTCAGCACTTGAGAAATGGGGATCACTCTGTACAGACTTTTCAATTGTGTAGCTTGTAAATGAGTAACTGTAGCATATGACTTTCTGCTGCATTTTATTGCAGGTTTAAATAATAATTGATAAAGTGTTAAGTCTCCTCTTACTCATATGGTCTTTGTTTAGTGTGGTTTGTTTCTTCATATATTCAGTTCTCCTAAGACAATTAAGATAACTTACGCATGCTTGTTTCTTCTGTGCTTTTCAGTGTTGCATATTTGCATTATTGGCTACATTTTCTGAATAGCCCTTTGTAGCAGTCAGACTGCTTACACTGCTGGCATGATTTTCAGCTTTACAGTGAAGACAAGCCAACAACTTTTTCCCTATTTCTGAAGTTGTTGTTTTTTTTTTAATAAAAAAGGAAAGAAAATAATTAGCTTGGCTTCCCTACATGTATGCTACATAATGGATAGAGCTGACTTTAAAGTGCAGTTAACACCGCAATCTCCATTGCAGATTACTGGAAGAGGAGTCAGCAAAGAGAGCAGAACTGGAAAAATGGCACTTGCAGCAGCAACAGACCATTCAGATGACAGAAGCAGAGAAGCAAGAGCTAGAAAACCAGAGAATGATAAAGGAACAGGCTCTTCAAGTTGCTATGCAGCAACTGGAACAACTTGAACTGGAGAGGAAAGAGGCCCTTGAGCAATATGAGGTGAGCTGTTCTGTTCATCAGCCTCTCATACTTAGCCAGGTATTCAGTGGTTTAACTGAAGTTCATCAACATCATGCTTCTTTAAGGATGAGTATGGCACAAAAATTAGAATAGCAGGTAGGATAGTTATGTGTTGTGTTTTTTTGGCCTAGACCAGTGGATATAGTTGAAGAAGAAGAGGACATGTTTCAGACACACCACCTCCTTTATTCTTTTGTCTCAATTCATCTGCAAGCCATCTAAGTCATATCCTGAAATACTCTGTATACATTTGTCTTCTACTGTAGACTAACTATTCTTATGTAGTCCCATATGCTTTATGCTTTTTATGCTTTTGAATTGATTATTCTTGCAATGTTTTGATGATGTCATGGGGCACTATTGTCTTCTACAGATGAAAAATCAATGTGCTACTGGTAGGCCCTTGCTCCTCAAAAAGGTATTTAAGCACTGAACTGATGTCAAGGATAGCTAGGAATTAGCCCAGATTCTCAATGTGTAGCAGTGCCTTGCATCACAAATGCCAGGCCTGTTCTCTGCTCCGCTGAGTGTTGTTGGTGAAGGCCAGTAGCTGTATTCGAGTCAGAATCCAGCGAGTGCAGAGTCTGAAGTGCTGCTTACTTTCTAGGGCGGTGTTGATCCTGTGTGTGTTTAGGTCAGGAAACAAAACATGACTGCGTTTCTGTTTAACTAGGGAGTGTGTTTACGCTGTCTGTATGCTGTTGAGGTTAGCTCTGTGAGAAGGGCAAGCTAGTGAGTTGTATCCAGGGCCTAGGTGGGGTAGTTCTGGCCACTTTACAACTTACCATATTGGTGTTACATCTAACACCATCATTAGATTGCTTTTGGCTAATACTTGACCTTTTTTTAGATGACATCTCAGGCTTTTTGTACATCAAACGTCATTTACTACTCCAAAGGAATTGCTGAATACAATAGACAGAAAACCCAAACAAAAAAACAACCAACAAAACAAATCTGCAAAACAAATGGAGTGGGTCACTGCAATAGTTGACTCATTATTTTAGAAATAATTAAACATTCTGGCCTTCTGTTTGGAATTGGCCAAAAGCTCGGTTTAGACTGAAGAACTCCTCTTTCTTAACAGCAGCGGTCCTTTTCCTAGCTTATATTTTATGACTCCTGTTAAGTGAGAGGTACCCACTAGCTTGTCTTAGCTTGGAACAGAAAATATATCTTTCTGTTTTGCAACTATGTTTATGTTTTCAATCTTCGTGAAAACTGGCCCTACTTAGGCAGCTACAGAATCTTGTAAAAGCTCGTTGTTTTTGGATTCTGGTTTGACAGCTTTTTTCTATACAGCTAGCGACTGAATAAATTACTTAGAATGGTTAGAAATGCAGTTCTCCTGTCTACACTAAATGGAGTGCTGGCTGAATTAGCATGGTTCTGTCTTTAGCTTTAAAAGGATGTTTTTTCTTTTTATATAAACAGAGTAAAGTTGTTCTTGTTTTTGAGTGGGCTGTATCTTATTTCAGGAGGTTAAGAAAAAGTTGGAAATGGCAGCTAATAACACCAAGAGTTGGAAAGATAAAGTAGCCCATCATGAGGGATTAATTCGACTAATAGAGCCAGGTAAGTTATCAACAGAAAAGTTACACATTCATTCTGTCTCCTACACTTAGAACACCTAGTGATTTACTGAAGTCTGCCTTTTCCTGTAGCTTACTGGTTTCACAGCAGCCTATACATACCACATTTGTGAGATCTGCTGATGGTAACTTTCAAGTCTTTACCTCTACTGGCCCTACTATAACAATTTTTTTTATTATTATTATTTGTTTGTTTAAAACAAAGCAAGGATCAACCTGAACATTGCATGTTTTGGGTGTTTACTACAGTTAGCATAAATGCTAATTGCCAAAAACATGAAGTAAAGATAGCTAAAGTATTTGATTTTGGGGAAAAGTTTAATTTCTTAGCTTAATTAACAGCTTGCTAGCCCAAAGTGGCTTTGTAATGCAGTGCTGGAGAGATCGCTTTCCTTCAAGGACATCTCTAAAGGCAAGAAGAAGAGAGGTTTGCTAAGATTTGGTCTGTTGGGGGGGGGAGGGGAGGAAGTTGGGAGAGAAGGATGCGAAAGCTGGCAGAAGCTGACAACGCCTCACACTAAGCAGCTTCAGTGATGGTGTCCCTCCCTCCGTGGCTAGGCAGGTCCTCAGGCCCCCTTTGAGAGGGTCTCCAGTCACAGAAGAGAGAGCACTCACCAACTCATCCTGCGGTGACACTCGACCTGTCCCATCGATGGTGGGTGAGTGATGTCCCTGTCAGAAATGCCTGTTTCAAGTATTGCACTCTGTCTTCCAGGCTCCAAGAATCCTCACTTAATCACAAACTGGGGCCCGGCTGCCTTCACTGAAGCTGAACTCGAGCAAAGACAAAAGAGCTGGAAAGGGAAAAAAGCCACTTCTGAGTAACGCCGGTAGCTGATGTATTGTTCATGAATAGAAGCCCACCTTTGCACGTTCTGCTTTGCACAGAGCAGCTTCTCGCTTATAAAGGTCTTAGTTTGCTCAGCAGGTTGGGCCTTTCTACAAAGGAAATACTGTTTACCACATACCAGTGTCTACGCAGAGCTCAGCAATTATCACATGTGGTGTCTGACAGTACTTGCTGTTTTCCCTCACGTTTTTAGAAATTCTGTTCTCTCACAGAAAACTTTTCAACTGAAGATTTTTATTTAAATGTAGCTTGTGACAGAGTTGTTTCTATACTAGCCTGTAACTATTTGACAGCATTTAACTTGATCAAGCAGTGTCACTTTCATTCCAAAAAGCAAGGGAAGCAATAGTTTCATTGGTTCAGTTAGTAAAATTTAAACCCAGGATAAATCAGTCCTGGAGGTTCTGCCCAGCTCTGAGATAGAGCACTACCTTTCCTTCCACTGAGTCTCCTTATATATCTGTGCTTAGTGCTCAGATACGTTCTTCCCTAGCGAGGGTAGACTGGCATCACTGGGTACCTGTTGGATTTTGTGTCCTGTTTTCCTCTTTTTGCAGGAATCCAAACAAAAGAACTGGAAATAGGCATGTACAAAATGCTGCCGTAAAACATTTGGAAAAAGTAGTCATGCAAGATTGTTCTCGTACTGTCTCATACTTGAGAAGTGCTAAAAAAAACCTTGAGAGTTCTCTCCATAGTTTAAAACATACACAGTTTTGACTTACAGATTTCTGGGGCAGATGAATGAAAGATGGTAGCACGTATAGGCCAAATACCATCTGCATCAAGGCTATGTTCGTGCAAGAAATCTGATGATAACATACCACTGGTTTAGATGCAGCACTTGTCTTCATTGGAGGCCAGATTAAAAAAAAAAAATGAGGGAAAACTCATTTTTTTGAAAATAAATTTTACCTTTTTATTTTAGATAAAAATGATAGATGTATAGCAATACTGTTTTGGAAAAAAACTAATTCTTGTCAGCAAAATAACTTCAGCATTTCTAGTAACAAGGCTTCCCAAATAGCCTACTGCTCTGTCTCAGAATTCTCTCAAAGGACAAAGCCAGTTTGTAGGGAGATGGAACAAGTCTCTGATTCTGCTTTGCAGAGCTCCCACACCAGTCAAGAAGTCAGTCTATTGATAAATAAAATAGTATTCTTGCTAAATTGTACAGATGTTTTGAGAACTAAGTCCCCCATCCCAAAGGGCCGGTGCCCATTGGTGTGACTTGTTATCTTTGACTTTGTATGTACACACTGAACATGTACAACCATCTCTTAGCACCTGCTTTTTAGTTCAGATAAACATTAAATTATTTTTAGTAAATAAGAAGTGAAGGTTTCAGATGGATAACAAGTGCTTTGTGATACTTGGATCTCAGAAGAGCAGAAGCTGTACAGAAGTGATGGTCAGATTTGGAAGTCAATAGCATTTTATTTGCCAATTAACTAAGACTCACTCAGATACTGAATCTTCTCAGACATTTAATCTCTGGTTATATTTTTATACTAATTGAAATCTTTAATGCTTCAGTAAATGGAGTGCTGATTAGAATGGCAGGAAAATCCAGGATCTTCCTATTTGTATTTACTGTACAGGACAGCAATAGTTCCTTAAGCTTGCTAACAAGGCATTTTTTAAAATTATGTTTACAGAAGAAATGTGAAAAAAACTGTAATAGAAATACTAATGTATACATTATTAAACTTTGTTAAAGGAGATGGAACAGTATTTATAACTACCAAATGTCTGTCTTTTATGCAGAGAGCAGAAGGTGTATTGAGGCTAAACTTGTTCAATTTTTTTCTAACAGTCTTCATTTTGGACAAACTTTTTTTAAGAACACCAAATGATGCATGTTTTCATTTTTTTTACTGTTCTTTAGAATTGGCTATTTAATAAAGTAATACAAGTCGTTTACATTTCTGAATTAATTGATGACTTTTTGCATGGGTTACTTCTGTGTTACTTCAGTTCAAAAGCCAGTAACTGTTGTGTCAAAGTGTTACTGTGATGGAAGAAATACACCCTTGACAGTCCAAGCAATGAGATTCGGATTAAAGCCCTAATAAAGGCAATGGTCACACACATAAGACAAATCATTGTATAAACAGCAACACTTCTCTTACATGTTCATATTCAGTACACCCTGATAAAGATGCTCAGGTATTACAGACAGCGTTGCTCAGTAACAGTATTTTGAGGGCACAGTTTAGCTGCCAGAGGGGAAATGAATGGCTAGAACAGGTGCACCTACAGTAACACATGAAGGCATAGCGCACTAGCCAGGCAGAAGGGCTCTTACCGGTGAGCTAACAGGGGGAAGCATCTGCAGAGTGAGGGTACCTCGGCACACACAGACAGGTGCCCCCACCAGCAAAACAGCCCTTTGTTAAAATGCTGTCCGCATACATCTGTCTGATTTCTTAGTCACTATTAGAAGAGGAAATGAGACAAGTCTCCTTTTCACTTTCTTGTCCCTGCTTGCTCTGACCAATTAAGACAGCTTTGTGTGAAATGTTGCACAATAAAAGTAGGGGAAGAGGTGGGTTTAAAAATTAATCAATCATCAGTGGCATTTTTGCTCAAAATGTCACTTTAGAGTAAGTCAGTCCATTAAAGCTACACTAAACGGCATTCAAAGAGAATGTAGCACTGTGAGTCAGAGTCACCGCATCTGATGAAACAGTGCAGCACAGAAAACTGCACCCCAGTGCAGTACTGTTTCTGGGGAGCCCAAGGGTTACAGACGCCTTATTGCAAGAAACCAGCGAGACCACTAATGCCTCAATGACATGTGACACTGTGGATGTCTCTGTTGCACCCTGAGAAGCCTTGCAACATCGTAGTGCCATACATACACGCCAGGCTTACCTGTGCAGAGGCCAGTGGAAAGCTGCATCTGCTGTTCTTGAACCCTCAGCAGATGCGCTGCCAGGCTTAGTCCGCTTGTTTCGTCTGCCCAGTGCAGGTTTGCCTGCTGCTGCTGGTGGAACAGTCCTGCAAAGCAATAGCACAGTACCAGGCTTTTTTTTCTCCTCCTAAGACAAGACTTTTTTTGCCCCGTGACCATTTTATGGAGCTGATTTATGAAACTGTTGCATCCTTATTTACGCATTCCCCAACTGTAACAGGCAGGTGTCCAGCAACTCCTATTACCTCTGTTTAACTTTCCTGCAATGAAGAGCCATAAAACCAAAGCCTATAATGGGAAAGCAACAGCATGTTAGGGAAATATCTCTATCCCGGGGACACACACACAGACGGGGGACCTAGCCCCAAAAGAAGCAACTGTTCAGTCATGCAGGCCTTCTGGAACAGTAGCCACACCATCCCTTTCAGTAAAAGTGAACTGAAAACAACTGCTCTGATTGTTATCTTGAATACATGAAGCAAACCATTTTTGAGGAAACCTTTGCATGGCCAGGAAAGAGGATATCCATAAGGTCTTTTTAGCTGCTTCATAAAGTAAATGGCACAGAAGAGACAAATTATAATGTGCTATAAAGCTGTCGTCTCTAATAGAATGAAACTCTCATGCAACACTAGCAAGATTTTAGTTCCCCCACTCATCAGTCAGGGACTTTCCAGCTCTGCCTGCTCTTTGCTGGTTATTTGGTAATTGTGGCTCTCTTTTTCTTGGTTTGGCAGGGGGGTAGCTTTTTTGTTGTTTTGGGTTTTTTTTTTAATCTTTTTGCGTCACAGTGGGAGCCCCGGTGTCATCCCACCGGGCTGTACTCGCTGGGACCTGGGACGGGGGCAGCAGCGGCGGGAACAAAAGAGGGTCCCTGGGGCCTGGCTCATATTTGGACTCCAGCTGCCATCTGGTGGTGGCTCAGCCCGCCAGCGCCCCTGCTTCCCCAGCCTGCCTTATCAGCGGGTCTTACTCACCCTCCGAATGTGTCCCGAGACGGAGAAAAGCACCCTTCAGCCTCACTCCTCTTCAACAACCGCAGCAGCCCTTTACCAGAGAGAAGTACAATGAGGTACAAAGGCTGGAAAAACGTTAGGTGAGTGAACCAGGTCTCCCACTGCATTACGATGCCCTCACTGCCATCGTTGTGGCATGTTGGTGTCCTCAAGTTCACGAGCCAATCTGGTGGTTCTGTTACCTCCGCTCAGTATGTCTGATCCCAGAGAGGTCCCGTGAGCCTAGGAAAAAGGATTTTACAATACGAGTGTTACCACTGGCCTAGGATAAATTTATGCTCGGAGCCTTGAAGCTAATTCAGGCGTATTTTCCAAAAACACCCCACTGCACCACAGAAGGACACGTACAGTGGGGTGCATCACCTGGCAAGCTCTCAGTTGCAGCACAAAGCTTGGGCTGCCATCCAGCTTTCCTAGTGGGAGTAAAGCAGGGCAAGCAAAAAATGTGTAAGGAAGGCTACTTACCTGCAAATAGTGTTTTCCCAGGTGCCTCGTGTACATGCCTCGTTTATCCTTCACCCCCATCCCATTCTCCCTCATCCTACTGAACGGTGCTCATTGACTTGCAGGATAAAAATCCCCGAGGCTGCAGCAGTGGGGCTGAAAGATGTGCAGTGTGCCAGGTCACAGCTATTCCTCTCTAGGGACCAGGACCCAGACTCATCCCTTCAAGTCACACATGGTGGGGGTGGGGGGTAAACAAACCAACCAAGAGACCAGCCTGCGGTTTGAAGCACTTCGGGGCTCACCGCCTGGCAGGCTGAGTAGCCAGAGAGACATCGTGTCTTGAGGACTCCTGTTACTGCTAATGCAGCCATGAGTTCCAAAATAAAGCGCAAACAGAAAGTAAGTTGTAACACTACATGCATTTAGAGACTAGTGTGACTTTCATACACCAAGTCTCACTGTGAACTTCAGCTACTTGGAAATGCCAGGGAAGTGAAAGTGAAGAAAAGCACCCCTTTATGAACTGGCTTTCTGGGTATGTCAAATGTATACATCCTCAAAAAATGGGAAGGCCAGTGGTTGTTTTAACACTTAAGATGAAAAAAAGATTTGGAAAAAGGTAGCTGCTTCTCACCTCCAAAAGAAATTGGAACAGTATGATGCAAAAAAAAAAAAAAAAAGATAAAAACATCCCAAAAAGCCTTGACAGGGAGATTTAATGAGGCGGTTAACACCTACAAGCACAATCCTGAAAGGACCACGTGACGAGCACCCATGTCCCCGCTTCCTTCTGATATTTTAGCCTAATTGACAAAGGTGATGTAAAAGGATATGAGCACAAGCTGGCCAGAGGAAAACCCGTAACAGACTGAAGAGAATGTTGATAAAAAGAAAAAAAAAATTTTTTAAAAATCGCAAATCCCAGAACAATTGCACTGACTTTTCCCCACTGGTCATTATTGTAAATTCCTTAATAAATAAGCACAAAAAAGCCACCCCTTTCTACCTTAGTCAGTGTGCTTATTGCTCACATCGCTCTTCTGCCTGTCAAAGGAGCTTGCTCTAGCATCAGCTTCATACACTGTTATTATCATAGAATCATTAATATAATGGCTAATTAATAGAGCTACTTGCCATGGCTACAGCACACAGCTTGTACAGGATCTGGGCCTAATGTCTTTGTGCAAATGCTCACCTGTCGATATTCTTGTTGTCGCCTATTTTCTGAGCAAACGAGAGCGATTGCTCAGGCAACGCAGATTTGACCACCAGGAACTTACCAGGGTGTTTGTGAGGAGTTTTGTTTTTAAGTGCGAATGGCGCAGGTCTGTGTCGGCTGCTCTCGCCCACATTTGCAAAAGGCGCCCGTGTCCTTTCACCTAACTTGGCCAACAAGTCTAATTTGGACATGTCAGCATCTCAGATGGGATTGAAAACTCAAGCACTGTCATGAGACAGCTTCAGAAGCAGCCTAGACTTCCTCGGTGTTGACATTTATTAGCTGTTTCAATGCCTACCAGAGCATGGGGATTTCTCTTTCCACTCCGAAGAGGCTTGTGCAGCTCAGCCCCGACACATCACGCAAGTGCTGGGGAAGCCCAGGTCTTCTGGGGCGTTGGTTCCTTGGTCCTGATGAAAAAAGGAAAAAAAACCCCCACTTAATCATCTATTTAAGGTTAGACCCTGCTTAGACACATTTAGAAAGTCCCTCTCACAGCATAGCTGGGACTGAGATTTTGCAGTTGGAGCAGCCTAAGGTAGTGTTTTCTCAACCGTTTGCCAGTGATGCATCGGGCCATTTTGCTCTTTCCAAGCTGTGAAGTCGACCGCCGCGTCTGCCCGCGACAGAGGAGCATGCCTCATTTCACAGCTGGGCTTTGCCCCCTGCCAGAAAGATTGTGTTGGCCCTGGGGTGCTTTTTCCTAGAGAGAAGGTGGGAAATGATGGGTGGGGGGGAGGTACAGCCTGCTCGCACCCAGGGCCCTCCCAAAAAGCTGAGCAGTGGGGAGGGGCCCAGGCACTCAGTGCAGGGCTGCTCCCTGTGGGGATGGAGGTGGCATCTTCTGCGTTTGCTGTTTTGCCTTAGCGTGGCCGTTGCCTGCCTGGAGGATTGCATGACGCCCAAGGGGGTCGCTGCTGGCCCACGGAGCATCCTGGGGAGATGGTTGGCCAGATACAACCATCGCCCCAAGCCTGGTCTCGCCACATAGCCATACACAGCCCCGCTTGCAAAAGGAACATGCCTGCCCGTGCTCCCACATGCTCCCTTCACTGTCACCGCTACAGATGGCAAGAGCCAAATCCACAACTGCCCTCAGGCCACCTCCAGCCAGCAAATCCTCCCCGCCAGCACGAGAAAATCCAGAGCATATATTCCTTGAAATCATATTTCCAAGGGCTGGGCGCAGATATGGGGCGCGGTACGAGAACCAGCTTGGCAGAACAGCTCACCAAAGGAAAAGGGAACAAGGAAACACCACCAGGTGCCAAACGCCTCACCAGGCCGGGCTGCGCTCCCCAGCATTTCTGCTGTCTCCGCAGAGCGTGGACCAGTCCTGCACGGCTTCGAAGACAGCTCTGCCTCCCCTCCTCACCCCACTCTGACCAGTCACTTCTACTGGTCTCCCTGCGACCCAGCTGACAGCATACCCGTTAGCAGGCATTTACCCAGCAAACCCGAGGTGCTCTGTTGCTGCAGACTGGTGCAGCTATTTTGTCCAGCAGAAAGCTCCTGGGCGAGCGCTGGGCCCAGGGCAGCGCGCACCAAGCCTGTACCGCTTCCAGGCGAGTGGTGCTGCACGACCACTCTTCCAGTTTTCTGTTCTTCTCCCCTTTTTATCCTGTCCCTCTTGATCAGCCCTGACTCCCTACGTGCCGAAGCAGGGCGAGAAGA
>NW_010527703.1:46112-52670 GCF_000687285.1 Phaethon lepturus
AGGAATGCGGGAGATATCGTGGCGGGGGGCCCTGGTGAGTCTGGGCAGGGTTTGCTCACGGCTTGGACGTAGACCAGAGGTTGCCACTTGAACAGCCCTGTCGTTGGGCCGGGGTGACTCGGGGGGTGCCCTGCCGCGGCCCCCGACGCCAGATGGCAGGCGGACACCGCCGCACAGCCTCCGGAACGGCTCACGGGAGCAAAGCGTCGTCTCGGCAGGCTTGTAATTAATCACATCTGCGGATCCTGTTTTGAAAGGCAGATTCACACAGATGCGGTACTACACGGGTTTTTTACAGCTGAGTTGGTAGCACGCTCGGAGCTGCGTCACTTGTGTACGTGCAGCAACACACTGCTACTGCGGGAGGAAAAACCCACTCTTCCTTTGCAAGGAAAGCACACCTCACACAAAACCAAAACCTTTTCTTTGGGTTTGGATGACTTCTCTCACCAAAGACAGGTAAAAAGAGCAAGGACCAGGCAGAATACGAATGACGAGGCTGTCAGCTTGGTGGGCTTCCACCTAAGTGCCAAGGCTGAGCAGCACTGATGCATCTCACTGCCTCGTGTGCTCTGGGCACATGGGTTACCCTGATTTATTCAGGTGTCTGAAACCAGGGTCTGCACCCACAGCTGTGAAGGCCCAACACTAATTTGAGAGTCATAGTTACTCTGTTGGGTAACATTTTCCCTCAACGACTTACAAACTTTAATCTAATTTTGAAATGTAGGGGAGGCTAAGTGGGATTACATTAGCTTAACTGCTCATGTCATAAACTCTTGAGCAGCGGGACCGGAGGTTTTTTCCTCCTGAAACCTTTTGTTGGCCCACAAAATGATTGGTTTTCTCTTAGCTCAGACACCAAAAAGGGGGAGTTTTCAAGTTCCAAAAATAAATCAAAGACACCATGATGCCTGCAGGGTATTTGTTTCTCCATAGGAACGTGAACCCGGTGATTTAGTTTAAGAGCAACTAAGCTAACTCTCGCATTTTCTACATTCCTCTTTTTCCTGATATATCAAGATCGACAGGTTTGAAATGTTGTTTTAATGAAAACCTACTACTCCTGAGAGGGTTTCCTGTTTTAGAAAGATGATATTTCAGAGCTACAAAATTCCAAACAATTTGACTTGCTATCACCTTCGTCAGGTCCCTTAACCTCCTTATGCCTCAGCTGCTCATTGATGAAACCTGGGTGTTATTTACCCATTAAAAAGAGCATACAGACATCTGCAAAATACTCAACCGTCCCTAAAAAGAGAGGTCTTTATGTGATAGCACGATAAACTGAAACTGTGTCCGCAAGGTGCAAATCAGGCCTTGGAAAGGGCCATGTGTACCCGGGCAAGCCCTGCACACCCAGAGCCCCCTGGCACCATCCCCTGCCAACCCCTCGCAGGGGCACCTCCAGCTCCTCCACCTTCATGCACAATCCCTGGCGGCCAGAACACCTTCGCTGAGCTCTTGGGTAACAACCACAAATTGAAGCAGCCTTTAGCTCTCTAATTAACTGGAGCTAAATTACCGCGTAGCTACCCCCAAAGTGTCAGGAAAATTAAGCCAGTAGTCATAAAGTCACGCTGCGCTCCAGCCAAGCCCTCTTTCATCATCTCTAATTCAGGCTGCTGAATCAATCCCAGGTAGGTTTTCCCCTCCCTTGTGCATGTGGAGCCCCAGAAACATCCTGGGGTAAATGTAAACGTTACTGACCTAGACACTGCATCTCTGGATAGTTTTCAGATCTTAAGGTCTGCAACTCAGAGCAACAAGTTTGCAGGTAGGTATTTGTCTTAAACTTGCAAGTACAACAGGACTCTCTGAATATGTTTTTGGTCTTGGAAACTGATCTTCAGCTCCCAGTTTTGTTAATTCTGCAATTCAAAATGTTTTCTTCACTGTTTTTTTTCTCGTCTACAAAAGGCAATTAGGATTTTCCAACTATTCTAACAGTTTAGAAGCTCTAATATGTAAAAAACACCATCTTGTTTTACAAAAGTTTCTCTGAATGGTAAAATGCATTACAAAGGGGAGGGAGTCAGTCCCTTGTACGCTGCTTGGGCTGCTCTCCTGGCAGAAAATGACCACTGGCAGCTTGCAAGGCATGGAAAAAAGACTTATCACCCAGATCCTGGAAACAGTCAAAGCTGCCTCAGCTAGTCAAATCGGCACCGATTTCTCAGCGCTAGTCCCTGGAGGTACAGGTCTGCAGACGTCAAATCTGTCGTGGTTATTGCAGTGCTCACAGCCCTTCAAACATTTTATCTGCAAGCCCTAGTCCATCCCACCACACAGAAAAGCTCTTCAATCGCTTCTGATAGGGATGGCTGGGACACGAGAATGTCGAGTGCTCTCCATGCCTCCCCACTCACCTGCTCCAACTCTGCAGCAGCATGTTTTAGGGATCTCTGAAACACACCCTTTGAGAAGCCAATTGCTCTCCGGTTTGACTCCGAAATCCTCCTGGAACATTGCTGCTTCCTGTCTGAATGCCTCTTGAAAGCCAGGTTTTCCTCCTGCTATGCCAAAGCAGCCTATAAAAAAGGAAAAGACAGCAAAGTTCAGGAAAGCACTTACCTGATATGCAAAAGCTCACAGGTGCAACGTGAAGGAATGCACAATGCTCGGGTTTACCCGCCCGATGGGAAGAAGGGAAAGCCACTAGTGATTTTCAAAGCTAGACTCTCACTCGTTAGTTCTATCTGGCTGTTATTTTTGGGACACTTGAAGGTTCCTTTTATCAGGGAATGTTTCCTGATCATTTCTTACAGAAAAAGCATTGATCTCAGCCCTTCGCATTTCAGGTAGATGAAGCACTTCATAAGCTGCTCGCTGAGCGCTGCTCAAGGGCAAAAGTAGTGGTTTTTTGGGGGGGTGGGGGGAGGCTGAGTCATATGAACTTGCTGGAAGAGCTGGAGCAGAGCCAGCAGCCCTGCCGACCAGCCCTGCAGTGGTGCATGCTAGTGGTGGGAGGGCATAGCGCTGTCCCAGATGGCTGCTGATAAGCTGCTTCGCCTTCTGGTGCAGCAGTGCAAAGCTGCACATGGGCTTCTTTTCTGTTTCCCTGTGTTCTGCAATGCAGACACCCCCCGGGGTCCCAACGTCGCAGGATGAAAAACTCATCCTTCCTTTTGGCCCGGATCCTGAGCAGACATATGCACATGCTTAGAGCCGAGCATGTGAGTAGCAACACTGATCTCTGTGGAGCAATCTGCTCCGCTTGAGCCTCTGCACATTTGGGAGCAGGGGAGAAAAGGACACTTGGTTCTTTAGTTGCCTGTTTTACATACCACTGGTGGAGATCCCACCCAAGAGAGAGCCGTGCAGCAGGATGGCGCTGAACTATATAGCTATTTTTATTTCCGTCACTTGTGGCCTTGCTGAGACCTGCTACGAATTATCTGGGATATTACACCCCAGACGAGTTGAAACAACAGGTCTTGCTGCAGACTGCCTGTGTTTAGTGGGATGATTTAGTTACTGCTTTCCCCCCACCCCGTCTTCTTCCTTATTCCCATTAGTGACACGTTGGCTGCAGAGAAAAGTTATTCATGCTCTAGAAATGTAATATTTACTCAAAACAATTTTTATTTGGCTTGGCTTCTTCCCAGTGCCATAAAGTGATAGCCAACCCCAAGTGCTTACATAGACAACATGTGCATCTGAGTCATATTTATGATCCCAGTTATAAAAAGCACACAATCTTGTTGTTTGGTGCAATAGGATGGGACTGAAGGCATCAGCACGTCTTGAGCATAGCCTGTCTCTGGAATCTGCAGAAATTTGCCATGCTCCAAATTTAGAACTTGTGGGTGGAAGCTCAGGCAGGAGCCAACTTTTTATACCATTACATCACAGGAATTGAGGGCTTTGTGCCAAAGGATCCAAGGAAATTAATAAAGAGCAGAGCCTGTCCAGCTGTTTGAATTTAAAGTCACGGCAGAGAGGTAATTATTAATAAAAGTGGCTTCATTCAGAGCATAGTAATCTCATTGCTTAAATTGAACATATCCCCTCTTTACTGCAGCTTACTATTCTGTTGGAACTTGTAAAAATAATAGTAAGGAATTAACATCTGTAAGAGATAGGCCCACTGAAGCTCAGATTGTTCTCGATAGAGGACACGCTTCAGCGATCACTTTCCAGCTAAGTAACGCTCAGTGAGCGCACACGTTTGCCAGTGGCATCACTGCTCCCCTTGCTGGAGGAGGTGGCTGGAACGTGGTGTGCATTTTTGCAGCTAAAACACACGAGGTCTCAAACGGACAGTGATCAAAGCCGCATGCAGCTAATTTGAGGAGTAATTCAATTTGTTTGACCTCCCTGCTCTGGGGCAGCCAGCGTAAATTCAAATGTCACAGCCTCCCAGGAGCTGATGGTAAAGCATCGTGGCCTGTTACCAAGAGGCATGGGGTGACCTGATTGCCCTCCTATCTGGTTTGGGGGGCACTGTGCATGCCCACAGCCCCGGTGTTGAATAGCCCTGTGTGCCGATGCTGGGAGGGGGCCATTGCCTTTGCATGTTAGGGCTGTGCCCTGACAGACTGTAGAGTCCAGGTCTGCTAGATGCTGCTTTCTTGTACCTCGAAAGCACAGTGCACGCGATAGGCACCTTCCTATCTCCAACAGTGAACCTGCAGCCCCCAGCAGGACAGGCTCCATAGAGAAAAAATTCTGGGTCTGTATACAGAGGGGGGTGGTGGGGTCTAGGTGCGGAGGCTCTGCATGCCAAGGGATGAAACACAGGCTCGGCACAAAACATATAGTCAGTAGAATACAGCAATGTCTTTGGAAAAGGGGCTCCCCTGATGCTTAAACCACAGAAATGCTGGCATGCAGCTTCAGAGATTTACAGCTTATTCTCTCCTCAGGGGTATGCAAAAGCTATGAATAATTAAAAATTTAGCTCTGGGTTCTCTAGGAAGTTCCCTATTCCCATTTTACAGATAAACAAACCAAGGTGGGAAGCAACTAAAAGCTTCTTCACTGGAGCAATATTGTCAGCAAACCAAACATTAGAGTTCCCAAAGAGATGCTCCTGCACCCACAGATATCACGTCATGCTTGCACATGTATTTCTTGCAGCACCACATACCAATGGCTTTACGCATCCATGCCTCCACTGGGAGCCAGCACAGCAAAGACCTGCAGCTCCCAACATTCCCTGCTTTGGTCTAAGCACCCACAAACATACAATACCTCTTTCTCTAGGGAGAGCCGATTTAAAAAAAAAAAAAAAAAAAAATTCACTTTAACCACATGTCTACAGGGTGACAATGTCCATGATGGGAAGACAACAGTTACTGGTAGGGAAAAGTAAGGGATAAGTAGCAGAAATCAAGTCATTCTCCATTTCTTAAACATGGTATTTCCGCCAGCAACACAGGCCTGTTTGTGCAGGGGATGCTACAAGACTTCAGGCTGCTCTGGATTCAACGGGCTCTATTACCAGATAAACCCCTTGTATTTTACCTAGAAAAATAATGATGCCAACCATTCAATTTCTGCCAGAGAAACCACTGAGAGATCCTGGCCCTGCTCAAGTACAACGCGTCAATGCTATGTATTTTTTTTCTTAGCGTGTAGCTCATCATGCTGGACTGTGTATTTTATTTTTTGTGAATAGCTGTGAACATTTAAAGATTAAAAAAACCTCAGGTTCATTAAACATCCCATTTATAGTTAAGAGATGCCCTCCCGCAACGCATGACTCACAGAGGTAAGCTGAGGCGCTGCAGTGGGTGAGGAGAGCCTTTGGCTGCTGCTTCACTGTGTGATGGGCGACATCTTGCTGGGTGGGAACTGGGAGCTGGACTGGCTCCTGGGGCTGGCTTGTCCGTGTAGCTGCGTGCCAAAAGCATCTGACATGGCTCTGAAGTATTTCTCTACTTCAACAAAGAATGACATGAGGAGACTTTGAGGAGGGACAATACAGGGGTTTCCTTGACTGCTAAAAATACTGACAACATAGGACTTAAAAGGAGGATTGGTAATTGGATAAATTAAATGAATAAAAAATAATAAGTAATAAATAAATAGGAATTTATTTTTAAAACATTATTATCAGGGACAGAAAGCACCCCAAAAACTATCACTAGATATTTTCCATAGTAAAAAGGCAAAAGACTCCTTAGTTCTTACTTGAGTGCCCCAAGGTGGGTTCAGCTTGAGGAGCGAAATAGCCATTTTACCTGCCTCTCATGTAGTTAATCCACAGCTTTTCAGTGCATGCTCCATCTTGCACTAGAGAGAGTCTGCAACCTCATGCCACTGTCCCTCTGACATGTGGATAGAAGGTGGAAGAGAAAAAAGTCAACAAAATGAGCAGTCTTAAGGATACCATCATGCACGGCAGAAGTTGGGAATGCCTACCTATCAGAGCCAGACAATGGATACTCATCGTCCTCAGCCCTTCCTTTCAGATATTGCAGGATAGTAACCTTGCTTCCTGGAGCACTGCACTAGGCAAATAAGTGTAATAACCAAGTGATTCTATGGGAATAGATAAGCTATAACCCAATGAGTTTCTAACCCATGGCTAATCTCCAGCTCTCTTCCTGC
>NW_010527703.1:52728-89444 GCF_000687285.1 Phaethon lepturus
CTGCTGAAGTCAGTGGCAATCTCTTCCACCCCATCTACACTCACTAAAAATGCAGCAAGCATTTAAAAATTTAGAGACCTTGCCCATTCTTACAACTGTGCAAGAGTCAGATTTCCAAAATGCTATCTATGCTGTGTAGAAACTTCTTTCCCAGAAGTCCCTTTGTCTCCAGCAGACAATCCTTTATCTCACTGCTAGTTCTAGATGAAGCCAACCATCACCCTGTTTAAAAGTCGTTCCCTTGGCCATCTTCTTCCAACAATGGTAACAACAAATGGTAACATTTGATCAGCTAATTTACCTTCTGCAGTCATGAAGCTAGACTAATGGCCTGTTTTATCTTCCAGCACGTAGCTTGTAAAACCAACTCAAGCTAGTAGCACAGAAATTAATACTAATATACAAAATATGGAAAAGAGTGTTATGAGAAGGTGGGTTTGTGGCTTCTTGTTTTGACTTTTTTTCCCATGAGGTTCTTAAAAGTCTCAAAACACTGAAATTACTAAGGAACCTTGGTGGTGCCTTATTTCCCAGCAGTTTCTTTAAAAGATGAGTCGTTCGGAAAACATGGAAAGTATTAGAGTCATTGCTTTGATGTCTTTAATAGAAATTTGGGATTGATTTGAAAGAAATGAGGAAAGTGCTGTTATTTCCTTTTGGAATGGCAGTCTGACATGACTGCTGCTGTTATACAACGGAGCGACCAAACGGCAGTGCACACGCTAACCCAGCAGCGGGCCGAGGAACTCGTCCTCCTGATCAAGTTTATAGCTGGATGCTAATGGACTCAGCAAACAAACACTCATGTTTATTATAACAGAATGAACAGAATGTACCACAGAGAATATGACTCACTTTTCCATAGGACGCCTGTCTATTCTCTGGGTTTGAATAATGAAATATTGCACCTCTTGCTTGCAGTTTGTTTTACAAAGTTTTAATGAGTTCATCTCAACGAGCTGTAGCCCTGCCACATAAAAACTGATTCATCTGCCTTGTGAAAATAAGCGTGCCTTTTGACAGGACACTCTGCACTAGGCCCTACTAAATCAGCTGGAGAGGCTAGACTTGCTCACAGGTGGTTTTAGTCTTGAGTGCTTTTTGAAAATGAAAATATGCGGTCAGTTTTTGCAGCATGTCGTCTGTTTTCCCTTGGGTGACAGGCTGTCCTGCTGTGTCCAAAGTACCCCTCCTCCTCTGTACGCAGTTTGTCTTTTAAACTGGGGCTTTAAAACCATTGCATTCTGTAAGAAAAGGGTTTATTTTAAAGCAGAGTTTGGGAAAAGGGCATTTAAGAAATGATTACATTTTTATTTCAAAACATGCAAGAACAAAAAAAAGCTGCCTATTAACTCACGGGAAATTCTTATTAAAGTATGTGTCCTTATAAGACCCTCCTGCAAGAAATTCAAATGAAGGGCGTTGGGGGGAAAGAGATTTTTAAGTAAACAAGTGAGAAGAGCCAGGGAAAACAAGAGCAATGAGCAGAGAGTCTCAGGTGGCCAACTTGGCGGAGTGGGGCGTGAAGGAAGGAAGAGGCTGTGGGACAACGAACCACTGGCATTTACAGTAGTCGAGGAGTCTCCAGAGTTTGTGACTTTAACCACAAGTTGCTTAACAATACTGTATGCTCCTTTTCTTTCACATCCAACCCTGGTCACATTGGTAAATCCCCCTTCGAGTCAAGAGGGTGGACACAGGTGCATGGGTGGTGGTGTGGATGGTGCTGTTTGAGAGAAGAGGACCGGCAGAGGGGGTGTTTCACTGCCCCTTGAAATTACATAAGTCATGATGAGAAAAGACAGTTCCTGACTCGGGCCTCCGTCCCTGGACAGAAGAGGGCTGGTGAGTAACAAGTTAGGGACAGAGGGACTGCCCTGTGGTGTAGACAGGGCTAGTTGCAGCTAGAAGGATTTCCCCCTCAACCCCCTCCGAAGTTGGAGGACTTCAAGTACCAGAAGAGAACGATGAGTTAGGAGAAATGGTGTGTTTGTCACTTCCCAGCAACGGATGCAGGAGCGTTGAGGATCCACTAGCAAAGAGGTGGATGTAAGCTGGCACTTCAGAGACCAACTTGTTACTGTGGCTTTCTGCCAAGCATCAACAGTTACTGCAAAAAACACACTCGATTCATGTTTGTGGTGGTGATTAACCTCGGCTAAGACTCTGGAAGTTAGAAAACCATTTCAAGTTAAGAAAATGAAATATTCCCCCAGGTTAAAGATTGGTCAGGTTACATCTCATTCCTATGGGAATTTTTAGCATGGATCTACAAATGCATTGTTTGAAAGTTATTTAAGTACCGTTTTGCAGCCTGAAACACTAGCTGCAATAATGGAGAAACTAACTGAATGACAGAAAAGCAAACCCTAAAATAGTTACCATTAACACCAGGAAGGCTGGGGGGTGTGTTATTCTGTGGTTTTCTGTGCTTGGTAGCAATGTGTCATCATAAAGAGCGTACATTTAACGGCTGAACAATGCCATGCATGGTGTCACCTTCCCAAGGGCTAACTGTGCAAAAGCTTCTCCAAACTGCTGAATTTCCACTGCTGAAGCAGTTCATTAAAAAAAATCCTTATACAGCTGGGAATTATAAAACTCTGCAAGAGCCTGTGATGCCAAGGACCTTCATTTGGAGGCACACCTAGGTTTCTAGCGCGTTGGAAGCTGGTCTTTTCCAAAAATCTTTCTATAGACACTAAAGCAAGGATGAATCTGGCCACAGTCCATTCACCATGAGTGATTATATCTTAAAGGGACATTCCCTCTCTTTAAAAATTCTAATTCTTCACATGTTTCTGGTTAAAAAAAAAAGCATAAAAGAACCAACCCTTGTGCCTATGTTAGTGTTTTAGCTGTATAAATCTAAACATTCCATTGTAAGCTAAGATTATCTTGCCTCTTGCCCACTGAGACATGTGGGTTTGGCTTTATAAGACTCCATAACTGGCCTGCTTGAACCCTGTCCAGCAAGTTTTCATCTAAATTGATTAGGACTTGGAACGTATTTTCTTGGACAAATTGTGTTCTAATGAATAGAACACTCCCTCACAGCTGTCCTGCCAGAAAGCCAAGATTTTTTCTGTCTAGAAATCATCCCAAAGTGACCCTTAGATAAAGTTCAGAATCCATTTTCATTTTTTAATTAAGAAAAGGTTTGCTTAATTCCATTCCATACATTTCAGTGCTAGGCAGCTGACACATGATTCCCCCTAAACATTTTATCTTAAAGAATTCGGTTGTGATGTCAGATCTGCCACAGACAATACATTTCTAAGCACACTGTTTACATTAAATGCAAAGCATAAGGATGGCTTCAGCAGGGGGAGATTTCTCTCTCATCCCAACACCTGTAGATGGCATATAGAGCAAACTCAAGGTCAGCTCTATTCTCCACACAATAAATTTAAACATCAATAAAGACAAACAGGGGACACCACTCTAAAGCCTCACCCAGGCACCAGGCATTTCCATGATGCTCTTCCCCAGGGACATGGCTTCACAACAGACTCCTCCTCCCACCCAACAGGCAGCTTCAAGAGCTCACCTTCAAGTCCAAGAGTGGACTGTCCAGGAGATCCTATCATTAACGGATGCTGGCAAAATGAAGAGGGCATTTCCCCTCAATAAGGGGCCCTGGCTGCTCCGAGGTAAGAGCTTTCCCCAGTCAGGATGAAGACACCTTTTCTTTTTCGCGTTTTGCTCCATAGTTGTTCTCCCAGATGTCCCAGTTTGAAACGTCGGTAAATGTTTGTGTTATGATTAGCCCATCTGGAATTTTTATTCTATGACCATTCCCGTGGTACACAAGGAGGATTTCATTCAATCCAGAACACCCAGTGGACATCCATGATTACATAATTTTCCTTATCTTTTAGCAAGAGTATTTCTAGGAACCAGGAGTACAACTGGAGACGAGATCAGATCCTTTCTAGCTTGCAAAAGATGGTTCTGACCCATGCACTTAATGCAGCAATAACACGCCTTCATCATGGTTTCAGGATTTGGCTGACACATGGCACTCGGAAACTAAAGATGTTTGTTTACAGGAATTCAAAGGAACAGGTCTTTCAAGGAACATTACTTCCCAACTCTTTAAACATCAGCTATATCTTTAACAAGACAGGAAACTGAGGCAAAGTCACTCATACTCAATCTTAAACAAAATTTGACTCCTTCAACTACTAACTATGCTTATAGAAGAAATAAGTAAACCATGACAAATTGCTCTGCTACAGAAGTAATTAACATTGTGGAAAGCGGGTCATAAGAAGACAATAAAAATAGGAAGCTTGCTCTGCTCTCAACAGGCTCCGCTTGCTCATACTTGCAAGACACTGAGCTGCAGAAATTTACCTGAAATCCCACAGAGAAAGATGATAGCTGCTGCAGTTATTCTCCATTGCCTTTACTGAAAGCTGGTCCAGTCAAATCAACATGATTAGTCAATCTGCATGATTAGATAAAAAAAGTCTTACTTAAGCTTATGCTGCTTTGGCAGGCACACTCAGATGGAAAAATATCACATACCTCAGCTAGAGGCCATGTCATCTTTGCTTGTGGACGAAGAAAACTGGTTACATTTGCAGCCATTGCTTTGAGCTCATGTTTTCTTTTTTCTGTGTGCTCTTAAACCATCTCATCAAAACCTAAATATAAATGACAGGGAATGAAGAGGAACAAGATTTACTAACACTTTATTGCACTGTATTCTACAGCCTGCTATTGTCTGGAAATGCGGTTATAATGGGCAGATTATACAACATCAAACCCTCCTGAAAGCATACATAGAATCTCTGATACAATCATGCTCGGAGCAGTTATCTTTAAACACAAGCATGGGTTCAGCGCCCAGTGGAGAGCGGCAAGCGAAGCTATGGGCCCCAGGCAAAACAATGACCAACTGCCAAGAAACATCCTCGTTAGTCTTTGTTAGGGTTTGTATTTTTAAAGTCATTGTGCAGTTTAATTAAGTTGGTAACATGCAGATGAGAAAGTGGAAAAAAATGTGAAGACATAGGGAGATGAAACGTTAGAGCACTGAAAGATGTCACCTCCTCTGTGAAATGCTTACATTGTGAAATAAAAAGAGAAGAAAGAACGAGTCATTTCAGGATATGTCTGGAATGAGAGATAAGACCAGAAGATTACAATCTTCTAGTAGTCTTCCAGAAAACCTCTTTATTTGCATTCTACATCCTGCGGTCTGATTCTGAACACAAATCAAAGGGAGAACAGACTAGAAGATGAACTGCAGTCTAAGAAATGGGATTTCAGGACATGGTGGCACTTTCAAGGCCCTGAGAAATTTATCCACATGTTCCCTGAAGACAATAACAACATTTATTCACAGGAGCTGAAGGTTTGATCAAGCCTAAGTCATCACAGTATGATTAACTCTGAGATCAAGGATGTAAATGGGATAAAAGAGCAGGAGCGAGAGAGCGAGCAGAACTCGAGTCAACCCTTGTGACCGCCCCTGGTGGTCCCTGTGTGCTACCAAGTTGATCACAGGCTTTAAGTATTTTCTGGTTGTATTCCAGCTTGTTATACACACTCAGCTTCTCTCTCTGTTTATCTGTTTTGCAATGCTGGACGTGTGAGTAGTTTTGTGAAATTATATAAAGCTTTTAAGCAGACACAGCCAAAAATATTTAGAGAGAGACAGGCAAACTATTTCTTGAGTTGAAGAGGAGACTTCAGGCCAGATCCCAGCTATCACGTCCAGGTTAAGTTCCCCTTGCACCATTTCCAGAAAAAGAGAGGACTTCAAGATGTCTTTGGGAGCAGCTGGGAATTTCCTTTTCCTGGGGGGACCCACAGGTGGCATCAAGCCAAAAGAAGCCAGATTCCTGGTGTCCACTCCCTGCTGACAAAGTGGGTGCTCCCCTGTCATCTGACGGCAGGAGGGGACAACCAGCATTCAGTGTTGTAGTCCCCTGGGGAGAAACCCAGCAGGCTGAAGTTGGAAAAAAAACACATGAGCGTTTCCTGCCCTCACCTGAGGTGACAGCAGCTTTTGTGGGCATCAAATTGCAGGTATCGAAACCAGAGAAAGAAGTGAGCTACTATCAGGGGGCCTGCCAGGGTTTTTGTCCCTCATCTGTACAGAAACCAAAGGACTTTGCCCTAGCTTGTGCTCTTTCGCACATGTGGCTACCCTTGTCTTGCTGCATGACTCAAAGGCTGGCATGCAAGCGGTCCCCCTTGTGCATGGGCAGACAGGTAGGAGACTCTGACAGCAAGACCAGACATTACATTACCTTTAACTCTTACATTCCCAGTAATGAATCGGCACCCGTTTCACAGAAGTCACGTGGATTGCCAACATCCCGGAGCGGCCCTGGCTCAGCAATCTACTTGCTTGCTGAATTTCCACTGTGTTTAAATGACAGTTTTGCCTAGGGACTCAGTCTGAAAAAAAAAAAAACAAAAAACAAAAACAAGTGCTGAACACCAAATACAAGCTCTTGGTAGCTAGTGCTTTGCAAGATCCATCCTTGTTAAAGGACTGCAGGTTTGTACCCTCTGCGGTTAAATGGAGGGAGAGAAGAGTTACAGGAAAGGCACACTTGAACTCTGTAGCCAGTATATAGCATTGTAGGGAATGAGCCAAAATGTCAACGCTAAGGAAGCAAAACAGAGAACCAAAGAGAGATGGGAGTGGAGTAGAAAGCTCAGAATTATGGACACAAATTAATGAACCAGCAGTACTGGAAATGGGAACAAGCTGTCAGAACTTCATCTCTTACAAGGGACAAAGGAAAAAAAAATCATAATTTCTGATGATTTTGATGGAAACAGAGTTATGCAAGACTGATATTGTTCACACTGATTTAATTAAGACTCTGTCAGCACTGTCAAGCTTAATTGGCCTGGTATTTAACATTTATAGAAGTCAGTTATAAAAACGTGCTCTGCACTAAAAATCAGCATTCTATAAATGGTCCCAGTCCTAGAAGGGTCGCCTTTTTGGCACAGCAGGCTCTTGAGAGCATCCCACTTATGTGCTAAGATATCTCTATCTAGCTGAAAAGATTACAAGCTCATGCCGCATTCCTTGCCCACACAGTCCTCTCCTCAGAGTTTGTGGGAATCTGGGGTGTCCAAGGAATGCAGACTCAAGCTTCCTGGCAGCATCCCATCACGGAAATTATTTCACAGAGAATTAATCCTCAATTCTGACACTTCTTGTCATGTTAGATTCAAATCTCTGCATTTGCTGAGCTGTAATGAGCGTGGAAAGGCAAGGACTAGACAATGGACTTGCACCACTTGTGAACGTTTTGGTTTCTGGGCTGGTTAGTGACAGAAGCAGTTCTCTATGTAGAGAAACAAGCTCATCTGGATGTCAGCAACAGCCCGTAGATAGAGTATGCCACAAACCTCAGCTACTGTCATGTACAGCCCTATTCATCTGGGCCATAGCACCTCTAGCACTAACTCCTGCAGCTGTGGGACATGCCTTTCTTCTTGCCTTAGTGGGCAGCAAATACACACCAGCCTGGAGTCACCAGTGAAATCAGTTTGGTCTCTAGTGGGCTGCCTCAGGGAGTATTATAGATAAGATTCAAATAGAGGCAGCAAAATTAATATCAATGAGAACAAACAACCAACACTCCCAGAAAATCCCATGTTCTGTAATTGTTATTGCTTCATCAGTGACAGGAAAGAACAGTGTTTTAAAATAGAAGTTCACTTAATTGAATTTCCCTTAAGGCACAGAAAATAAGCTTCCATGAAGTGGTATCAATTGTTCAACAATAACATGCTCTCCTGACTGAAAACTGGGTTAGGAATTTGTATTGTATTTTCACAAAACATAATTCCTAGCCCAGTTTCCTCCTGCTCCTCCTTGTGATAACCAGGCAGATTCCACCTCAGTGATTACTGACTGAGACTATAGGCGTTCGTCAGTGTGTAACTGATGTTCAGCTTCTCCACATGCCTACTTAGTGGAGGCTGGTGGATCTACTACATGGCTTTAGACACACAAAGGTATTAAAGGAGTTGGTTGCTTAAATACCTTTATAGATACACATCCTTATCCTCTGTGCTGGGGCCCAAGGTTCAAAATTCTTTGTCCGCCCAGGCAAGTTCAGCTGCACACAGGACTCCTGGTTACAGGGTCCTTGTCCCTCCTGGGTTACAGGGCATGCAGAAATATAAATCTCAGGGTACTACAAAAAGGGAAAGAAAGGGACACTCAAAACCCACAGGACAATGAGGTCCCATACCTCTTTCTGATAATACGGGAAGTGTTAAGAACCAACAGTCACGTATTTACATGTGAAATACCATCTTTGCGAAAGCTTGTCATAAATGTGGCTCACACCGCAGGGATGGCCACGCTTTCCAAGTTTGTGCAGCAGGAAGAATATTTCCTAGGGAATAGAGTCAAAATATTAGTATTCAACTGAATCAGTATGGGCCAAATTAATGAAGTTACTACTCCATCATAGACTTCCATACATGAAATCTGAGAAAGCGGTTGTATCAACAGCACATCAATCCATGGCACTGGTCAGACGAACAAAAAACCCTAACCTTCAGTTTCAAAGTTTCATTAAGCTTTGGAACAGAAAGGTTAACCTTTGTTTAAACAATGCTTCTGAACAGATAACATTAATTAAATGTTTGCATTCAAATCTTATTACACAGTGCAATAAGCTTGCTTTCTATACAAACAATGCGCGTCCGGTACGGAACAGAAAGCTGGGGGGCAGACACTAATGAGTAATAGTTCAATCCCATGGACCTTTTTAAAACTAAAAGCGGGGGGGAGGGGAATGTTTGCCATCTCCAGACTCTGTGTGCATCCGCCTCTAAGTTTCTTCTCATTCTCCAGGGATTTGCGAAATTATGGGTTTAAATATTAATTTTCCTTCTACTCTAATGCTGCTTAAAACTCCTTTTTCAAGCCCAAGAATGACATAGCCAGTGGATGCAAATTATACTCAGTAAAAACAGAAATCTTGTAGCAGGGCTGAGTAAGTCAAATGCCAAGTTAGCCCTGGTGTGAAGCAAAGCAGCTAAATCATCCATCCAGATGGGAAATGTTGACAGTCCCTTAACTGCAGTGGTTCTAGCTGCAATATAGAGAGGTGCACAATTTGGCTTTGTTAAGCAGACATCATGGAACTATTTATTCTGTCCACAAGTCGAACAGGAAGTTTATTAAACTTGTACATTGCTGGACATATCACCTGGCTGCTTTTTTTCGTATCGGAATGCAAAATTGGATGGTTGATTTCTGTACTGACGTAATGTACTGCCATGTGGAGGATTTCTCTTTGAGCTTAAGACCCGTTTCTCTGACCCCAGGAGCGCATTGGATGTTGTGCATCCAATTCCTGACAGAAATGCTTCATTTTGCTCTTGAGCAACCACTTCTGAGCAAGCCAGGAGCAGAATCCAGCTCTTCTTGGCTAGAAGAATTGGGATGTCCCAAAATGGGGCTTTTTGAACAGATGAGTGAAAAAGCAGAGAGCCCAAAGGACCATCCCTCTCCAAAGAAAATTGTACAAATCAACAAGGAAAAATTCCTCTTCGTAAGTTAGACTTTCTATGATGGTAAAACAGCTGTGTGCTGTTGGGCTTAGCTCTGTTCCAGCATACCCCTGAATATCTGTTTGACTGTCTCAACACGGCCCCAGGGGACAGAGCGAGGCTCCTGGGTCTGCCTTTGGCAGATGCTGAACCAAGTTGACTTTAAATGTGCTCTAGGTTTGTTGTGGGAGACCATCTTGGTCAGACAACTGCCACCCCAGCACACCATTGCTCTCCCTCCCCGTGGGCTGGATGCTTCCCTTTTGTTGGGCTTGGCTGGGCTGTGGCTTCCTCCCCTGCCAAAGCAGTGAGTTGCAGTCAGCATGCCTGCTGGGGACACGCTTGCTGCTGCCACCAACATGCTCTCTCTGGCAGGCTGGAAAGCTGCAAATATGGTGCTGCTTCCCATGCACGAGAGCTCTTACCTCCCCCAGGATGAGAAGCCCTGGCATGGGGTGCAGGATGGTGGTTGGGAGCACAGCACTGTATCCACCTGAAGGCCCCATAGGGAAGAAAATGCGCGTGACGACCAAGATTTTCAGACTTCATTTGCTGAACTACCAAGTCCCCCTGCAAATGCATCACAGAGAACAAGGGAGTCCCAAGTAATTTCTGTAGTTTCTCTTCTCTCTGCAGTGAGCTGCTGAGCATGACCATCCCCTACTTACCAATATAAGGTATGGGGCAGAACTGATTTTTCCTCACTTTATTTGCAGTTCAATATCAATCCCAAATAATTTCTTTTCACCCTGATGAAAGTTTTCTCTTAACAGCAAACAGTGTTGTTTTCAGACTTGTCTTAACAACCTCCCAAGGCGCATGTAAATTTTGTTGAATTTAGCCAGTGAACATCCTTTCAAAGTGGATAGTTCAAAAGATCGCTTGTTTTCGGCTAAAACTGTACAAAATACACTAGGTATTTTGTCCAAAGAATCCCTCCCAGATTTACAGCAGGCCAACTGGATTCATAAACCGTTCACAGATAGAGTAATTGGACAGATTTAAAATAGGAAATATTTTCTCCTCTGTTCGTGCTAATTTTTTCAAAATCGGATGACAAATACAACATCAGCACAATGTATCATTTTACAAATGTATAAAGGCCCTTCCCTAACACTTCACTCTTCATAGCAGCCTGCAGAAGGTAACTTAAGATGCAGGCATTTTTTTAAATATGAATAGAGACACACTCATCCAAAGCACACCAATCTTTTTGGCCTGTTCTGAACAGAGAAACTTTAACTGCTATAAACATTTCAAGCAGCCTGGATATCTCTTGAGATGGAGAATTACATCTTTTCACTTCTAGCTTAATACAGCAGGAGTAGGCAAACCCCAGCATATGTACAGGCATGTGAACCCAACTGCCATCCCTCAACACCCCTTCGTGGCCCAATGCTATTGTAATTATTCAGCCTGTTTTCCGCACCTTGCTTGCTTGGCTTTGCATGTTACTGAACCTCAGTGTCACCGCCATGCACTACCACAAAGCACCACAAAACATGGGTCGGCAGGGACCCCTGGATGTTACTCAGCCCAGCCTCCAGCTCGAAGCAGGTCTGTCACCAATGCTAGACCAGACCAGCAGGTTCAGCTGCTGTCACACTCACCAGGAAGTTTTGGCAGAAAAACCATAGCAGTATTCAAACTACAACCTTGCCCAAACTGGTCACCACTCCAGGAACCACTTGAGTCTTTACAGTGGTCAGGCATTGCCTCTTGTGAAGAATACAGTGGGGAATGAAGGTCCCCAGCTACACAGAAGTTAGTACTGCTTCACCAAGCCTACAAGCATTATGAATTTTAACAAACTGTAAAAAAGACCAGATTCCAAGCTTTGAGGCAGGGAGAAAAGCTAACTATATGCTATAATTACATTTTCTTTGGATCTGTACACAAAAGCTGGAGTTGAAAACACTTAGTATGAAGCAGAGATTAACTTAAAGCACACTCACTCACTTAAACCAGCTTCCAGCATTCTTGTTCAAAGTAAATGCACAAAAAATATAACGTTTTAGTGTAAGAGGGATTCTCTTTTTTTTCTACAATGCTTTTTGAATTGCTATCCTGTCTGTTCCCTTTCCAGAGAATTAAGATTCATCTGTGTGTAACGTATGCTTAAAGGAGAGGGACGAGTAGGGTAAGACTGCTTAGGACACTACTCCTGATGTGTTCACCCAGCCACCGAGATTCCCCATTGAAGAGCAAGCAGAACCGGTATCTGTGATATTAACGCTTCTCAACATGTTCCTCATGCAGCTGCAAGAGGCCAACCAAAGAGGATGCCCCCTGCGCAGCCTCCAAGGAAGGCGAGGTGCCAAGGAACAGACTTTGACTTTATGACACCCTCATTTTGCTCTAAAGGTTTTGCCATTAGTCATAAAGCCCTACGCATTCCCTTCACTTGCATGGTGAAAAGGTTTTTATTGTAAAAATTCAGATATTTTCTACAAGTTCATCGAAGTTCAGTAAGCTGTTTTTTCTCATTGCTAGGAATGTGTCTCCTTGAGCTGGAAAACTTCCTGGCAAAGTGCAAGTCTTTAACAGAGTAGTCGGTACTTGTCAGACCATGCAGAAAGCTCGAGAGCTCCCTTCTCAGCAAGCCTTACACCTTCCTCACGACTCCTGTGGCTTTGCACATGCCTGCAACTACATGCCCCAGAACCATACCCTAGTTTAAAAAGGCAAAAGAGGTTTTTTCCGAGTTTGAACTTTGGCTTTATTTTGAAACCTTCCCCTTTTTTCCTGACTAATGCAGCTCATGAAGGAACACCTCCCTTAGGTCAAAAGCATTGAAGATGCTTGTGATGATCTGCCAGGATTTTAACAAGGGCGTCCTCAGCACCTCGAAGCTGCACATCAGTGGAATGTGGCCCATATTAATAATACTTTAACTTCTCTCAACATGCTCAGAGACAGCCTTGATGCCAACCCACAGGGTCCTGAGGGCAGAATGACAGCATCCACACAGGCTATTAACCTGAAAGACAAACGTTCGCATTTTTTGCTAATCCCCTCAAGTACTTAGTATTTTGGAATCTCTTTCCTCATAGTCTCACTCACAAGACCGTGGAATTACTTATTTTAGTCTGAAAGAGTCTAGTCATGTGCTGGCATTAATTGTGAGAACTGTCACTTGTTTATTACCATAGCACTATTGGTATATAGCAAACGGATCAGATTTACAAACGAAGGGCTTTGTTCAGGAAATTGCTCAGACACATGCGAAACCTCTCTAAGAATGAACATTTTGGGGATGTAGGTGGGAATCATTCACAATATGCTCAGTGAGCATTTCTCTGCACATCCAGGAGTTAGACCAGCAGGTTTGGACCCTGCCCCTCCACCCTACCCCTGTCCTAGGGCAAGCCAAGGAGGGGAGTACTGCTGCAGCACTGCGCCCAGCGTTACAAAGGTATCGGCCTCTTTCAAAATATTGTACTAACATTTAAGCTGCAGGAGTGCAGACTGACCACAGCAGAAAGTGGGCCAAGTGTTACAGTCTTTTCTACGGTAGAAGCCTCTATGGCAACAAGAGAGATCAAGAACATCTTGATTTGGATATACACCTTTGAATTACCTAATCAGAAAGAATATTATGGGCAGCAGGGATTTAAAACCATCACATAACCAAGCCAATTTTATACTGGTCTTATCGGAAGATGTTGCAACATTGTTTACATTTCCAAAATGATGAAACCAGAGGACAGAACAAATGAAACTAAAACCCCAAGCTGCTTCATGTAGTTTCTACACTTCGGTAAATCAAAGTCAAAACAAAATCCCAAAGCTTCCCCACATCTTCTCCCCTCTCACAAGGGGCGAAAGAAGGATTCTTAAGTGCTGTTAAACAACTAAATTTTAGCATTGCTTCCTCATTTCAAGTTTGTTAAGAAAACACAGCGGTGTCCCTCCTTGTACCTAGAGAAGAAAGCTGACATAGGAAGGTGAAGAAAATACCAGCAATATTGAGAGAAAGAACAGCGAGAAAGCAAGTTTAGTATTGAAGACTTGTTGCCAAGTGGAGGCAGATCCTTCCATGTTGACATGACCCAGACTCTACTCTTGGGCTAGGTGTGCTGTGCTGTGCAGGAAAGAGCTGGGATCTCCCCCCAGCTGCTCCACCACTCTTGGTCTGGTTAATCTCTACCAGAAACACACCTGCCAACCCTCTCCCTTTTCTGACCATCATAAGTATCAAGGTTAAAGATGAAAATCTGAAAACAAAACATGTTGAAAGGCTTGCCTTCTCTGAAAGTCAGAAGAAAGCATGTCTGACTATTCAGACTGCATGCTTTTCAGTATGGGCATGCTGGATTATCAGAGTTTGATAGCTTTCATCACGGATCACACAACACGGTGCAAACAAGCCACACATTAACCCTATAAGGCAGGGATAAATCAAGATTTTCTGTATTTCATTGAGTGGAAGACTGAAGAACTGAAAAGTTTAGGGATTCGTGCAGGGTCACATAGAAGTAGCAGGGCTGTGAAGGGAACCTCTGACCAAAATAACATGGATGCACAGGAAAAAGTCCAAACTCCACAGTTTGTCTAATTCTCATGGGATCACAGGCCCTAAGATTTCACCAGGTCAAGCAAGCCATGGTCTGCTCAAGGATCTACATTCCTTTTTTATCATGTAACCACTATGTGACCCTGACAAAAAGTTCAGGGGTTTCTTTTCTCTAATACAGGCTCTTAGTGCCTATTTAAGGGGAAGGAAAAAAAAAAGGAAACGAGACCCAGGTGAGCATACAGCGACAAAACAATCACTCCAGCCTCACTTCGTTTCACTTGCAAATACCAGTACTTTTCTATTCAGGTATATACTTTTTATATATACTGTATAGGTATATACACTTTACACATGCTTTTCCATTCTGGAATAATAATAAACTGTGTCCTGGACACAGCACAAGCAAGAATCGCACATTAGAAGATAATTGTCTTGCTACAGTCACGCATCAAGAGGTAGCTAACTCTAGTCTAGACTGGGAGTAGCCCATCTAGGAGTAGGAAAGCAGAGCCTGGAGTTGAAGAAGCCGTGGGGCAGACACCCAGTCACAGAAGGATCTTTAGTCACCATCACCATGCACCCCTATTACCCCAGAGCTGTGCACCCCATGACAGCAGCAGCATTACATTTTCCTTTCTAGGCCATAAAGGAGGAGTGAGGGAGATGCAAGAGGAGGTCTTCCTGTTGCTTCTAGGAATATAGCAAAATGAAAAAATGTGGCTGTGTAGCAGTGCCGAACAAAAATAAGCTAGGCATCCCAAAGTCATCCAACACATCTATTAACACTCCTAGTAAATGACAGCTCTTACCTTTTGCAGCCACTGACATCAGTAGATGTTATTAATTTAGTGATTCAACATTTCAGTGAAGAGTAAACAAATTATGGTCTATGCAAGGAACAGATGGTCATGAAATCTGAACTCAACAGAGATACTTTCCATAACTCAGAACTTGACAGTGTGTGCTTACAGATCTATCAGGGAACTTCCATCAAGCTTTGGAGAAGCTTATGGGAGCTGCAGTCCTCTCATTTGCAGCAGACATACTTCCTGAGAGATTCATTCTTCTTAAACGGAATGTGTTTTAACCATTTTAAAAAAATGTAAGTTTAAAACTAGCAGGCATTTTGATCCTGTGTGCCGAAGACTAGATTCTCACTCATTTCCCAGTAGGCTTGAAGATTGCAGCCAAGAGCATGTGGATGCCAAAGAGATGCCTCCCACAGACTTGTAAGAACCCTTCTTGCTTTTTTAAACCTGAGAAGACCTTTGGTCCAAAGTTTTGCACTGTGGAGTTCCCAGAAATGTGAACATGCAAAGAAAAAAAAAAAAAAATCCCTGGAGAGCTAACCTTTTTAATAACCTGCTTCTCCCTACTTAAGAGTTGGTTTAGATAGAAACACTGAATCTCAAACCCAGGCAAGTATGAGTTTGAAATTGTAACACCCAAATAGGCATGGCAGCGCTCCCAGTGATTTCACACAGTCAGTTCTCAAGTTACAGAAGTTGGAGCTGGATTTACAAGTGGCATCAACCAAACCTCCAAATCCAAATACTGAGGTATCTTCAAAGTCTATACCCAAATCTTACGACTTCTCCCACTAGCACGGACACATGAACATTTAAAGGATGAAATGTTGCTCTCGGTCCACTTGGGTGACAAAACGCACACACATGCTGGAAAGGTCAGAGACTGAGAGTTCATCCTGCGCTTTTATCATACTTTAGGAGACATGGGTGGACGGAGAACTAACTGTTGCCAATAGAAACATTGTTTCTTATTCACAGGGACATGCAGCAGCAAAACCAAAATTATTCAAAACAAATAGTACTGAAATTACTCAGGTCAAGGACAGTGGAGCCAAGAACACCCAAGAAGGGTGGGACACAGGTACTTTACATCATCTTGACATTTTAAAGGGACTTTTTGGGACTTAACTCTCCAGGTCTCACAGAGAGAGTCAGTGGTGTGAGAAAAATCTCTCCTTCCTCACCTGTTCTTTAATTCTTTGAAAGGGACAGTCAGTATCTCTGATTACAAGCCTTAAGAAAACAGCCTGCTGGCGAAGAGTGCAAGGAGAGCTGCTGACAGCAGTTGCAAGTGCAACCACCGCAGCAAAATTGTGGGTTTCATCCACCCAAAGCACTAAAATAATGAGACTTTTTGGTTTTGTAGTAGCTGTAACTGTGTGAGCCATGTTGAACCAAACTATGTCAGACTTCTGAATTCATCCAGGCATAGCTTTGCCTGTTGTATTGACAGTACAGCTCGAACAACGTAAATGCAGCGTATGTAGAGACACGCAAAAAAATTTCAAACTACCATCCTAAGCAATGATACAGAAACAATCCCAGTCATGGTCCCAAAAATTCACTCTGATTTCTGGCCAGGTTTTACAGTCTGCAGTGATCCTCTGGCTGCTGCCAGCACAGGTACAGGAAGCGGTACAGAACCCCCATGGGGATTACGGGTTAGGTCTCCTGCTCTGGCAGCAAAGAATTTGTCAGGTTACGTAACCGCATCTGAATCCACCTCTCCTAAGCCCATTTATGGAGTAAGCGAGCGGTGTTACGCGCCTGCTCCCACACTCCTCTCCCACTGCAGCCCTGTGGCATGGTGCTCGTCCCACCCAGGTCCCCGAGAAGGAGTAACTGGGCACCTCCTTGTGCCACCCACCCGCCACATCACCCCCTGCCCTTCGCTGGGGTGCTGGCAGAACCGTTTCCAGGGTGGTACCGGCAGAAATTATTTTGTGTCGCAATCGGTCAGGGAGCTGCTAGCCCCTCTCCAGCGCCGGCGTTTTGTACCCCGGTGGGCCTCCAGCCTGGCAAGTGCAGCTACCCCTCTGCTCCTGACAGCTTGCTGCAAAGCAAAGCATACAGAAAGCCAGCTGGTTCACAATCCCAGATTAGAAAGTGTCACCAGTGTAATATCACCTGATGGTATTATTTAGCTAAGGATATTTTTTTTTTTTTAAGCCATGTTTATAGCAGTCATTTTGATAGAATAATCACAGCACTTAGCCTCGGCTTTCATCTCCCTCATGTGACTCACTTCTTCCATTTTCTAGCGCTCAGCCGCGATTGCTGTAGTGGTTCAGCTATCTGCACTAGTGCTAGAAAGAGGCTTGTGCCACCGAGCTCAGATCTGGATCAGAAGTGCTGGGAGTCTGCGGGAGTTCAGATCAGGAGGTTTTAATCACTCCGCCGCAGGGAGGCTGACTCTTATCTCTGCAGCTGGCTCTGCTGCGTGTCTGCGGACCGAAAAGGGACAGGGGCAATCTGGGTCTTAAAAGGTAGATTTGGCTTTAGTCTCATCTCTAAATATGTATGTTTAGAGATACCTTTATTTTACAGATAAATATAGCTCTAAACATATTTATGAAGAGATATCTTTATTTTATATATCCACATAAATACACAGAAGGTTTTGAAAGCTTCTCATTTTGAAAGCTTCCCCTCTCAATGGGTGAAAAAACCACCTTGTTTTGGAAATAGCAGTAACTCCCACAGGAGTCTGAAGGAAACGTCTCAGCCTCCCCGACCCAAAAGCACGGACTGAGCGGTTGAGGAGGTATTTCCCAGGCACCAGGGGCTGGTGGTGCAGACCAGAGGCAACCACAGTCCTGCCGACAGCAGCACCCCTGGCCCAGCCCTGGCATGGAGGAACCTGGGGGGGCTGCCAGAGCGGCCATGCCTCCTGGCCCTGACACGAGGTAGCCGACACAGCAGCTGCATTGAGCAACGTAAAGGTGGTGGGGAAATAATTTCAGCTTCCTGTAGCGTTTCATCACTTTACATACTTTTGCATAAGACAGTATAAAACCTCCTGGCTTTTTCCAGCAGCATTAGAAGTATAGCTAAACATACAAATTTTCAGCAATGCTCCTTGAGTTCCCTTTCTTTACAGTTTTCAGGAAAAACTGCCCATACATGATTTGTCAATTTTAATGGAATTTTGGCTCAAATAATTTTTAACTACTTAATATAGATCACATTTGTTATCATCATCAGTGGAAAATATCTTCTCAGATTTCCTTGTAAGCAGTGGGAATATAATTAATTCATGCTGCAGTTATACAAATATGTAAATCCATTACAAATACAGCATTGAATGCATTTTCTCAAATTCCTATGCTGTTTGCAGCTTTGTTTCTGGCAGCACCAATACCTTTCTGCTGATGATCAGATTGCCCTTCAGCCCTAGAATAATTCCTGGAATAAACCTATTGATTAATGCTCTTGTGACATACTAACTCATATGGCAACAGGGAAGTATTTTTATTGCTGGAGGCTATTTGCTATCCCTCATATGTGCACACATTTTGACTTCACATTTGATGCATCTCACGAAGCTGTCCTACAGTTTGATGCTATCCGTCACCCCATTGCAGTTCCAACACTCCTGTTACAAGAAATTCCTTTAAGCACTAGGGGTCGGTCAACTGTATTAGAAACATAAAGCAATTTACTAAAATATACATTTAATGAGGCTTCAGGGAGAGAAAGGATCACATGCACAAATTACAGTTTGAGGAATCGGACCTAAACTTATAGTGGATAAAGTCTAAACTATGATAAGTCTGTGACAAATCCTCAATATAACCCTATGCCTGGATTCTATCAGCAGACTGTATGGTCTACACTATATCATCTTTTAGGACTTATCCGTAGCTGTAATTTACCGTGCATTGATCAGAAAAAATTTTCCACTTCAACAACAACAACAAAACATAGCAAATACCCCAAATTCCAGAAAGTTGCTGGTGAATTCAAATTTTGTTGCTGTTACTTGTGAATTTTCTAGCAGTTGAGCACAAGGGAGATGGGAGTTCAGTATTTCTCCAGTGAAGCCAGAGGCTGGTCCCAACAGACATCCCCCTAGTTTCCCAGAAACTTGTGTAATTTTTGCCAGGCATGTCACAGTGCCACCATCATTCCAACTGGAGCTTACAGTGCTGATGGGCAGCTGGGACCTTCTTTTGCACATCCACTCATGAGGATCTCCTGATCACCATGTTGCATTCCCCATTCTGCCATGGCAAGCAGTCATGGCTCATTCCCCTGCCCGATGCAGTACCTAGGCCTTTGGTTTCCCTGCCCCGGGGAGAGGTAGGCAGCAGGACACATCTGAGCTGCAGCCACTGTGAGGAACAAATGCACAAAAGCAGTTATCCAGATGATATTGCTGACAGTGGCCACCAGGATGGAACAGAGCCCCAGGTGACCAGGGTGCTCACAGAAACCCAAGCCTTACTTCTCCCTGAATTGGGATATACTTCCAATAAAACCCATCACACCACTTTGTGGGTGTCACAGAAGAAATCTGTCCCTTCTGCAGGTGATTAAGGAGACAAACAGGACCAATATAACACTCAAACACTTAACCTCAGTATGTTCAGTCAGAGAAGAAATGGTCTGAAGACCATGATAGTGAAACAAGAGCTAAAGGTGGGAATGTTTCTACTGCATCAGAGCTCCTCTTGCCCTTACAGTTGTATCACTAGGCTACCTGGAACCAGGCTGCCGTATTCATCTGCACTATCACCACCGTCTTTTTTTTAACAAAAGGCAGCATTGCTCACTCACTCCAAGTAGAGGCCATGCTGGAAAAAGTGCAGGCTCTCTGGATTCCCCTTAATGACGAGTGAGAATAACCACTTTACTTGCTCAGTCCTGCCACGTACCATGTGGCTGCTTACATCGTCTTCCTTTTAACACTCTCTCTTCCCCTCCACCCTACATGGTCACCTAACTGAGGATTGCAGCACTGCACCAATTAACAGAACAGAAACACAAGCTCTAACTGTAGTAGCAAAGAAGCAGCTGAAGATTAAAAAAAATCAGCCAGAGATTGCAAAAATACGAATGATTCAAGGCACAACTAGGGTTTCGCATACCTCTTTCTGGACTATTGGGTCACTTAACTGTTGTGCAATTCATGCTGACTGCAGTTGTTGGGAAAGGTAAGAGAACCAAAAAATAAAAGCAAACTTAAGGAAATCTAATTTAGGGAAGAGAATTGCACAGCAGTGCGGTTCTCTCAAAGTGACTCATAACTGATAGTACCATTCAGAGCCACTGGTGTCCTTCCACTCCAGTGCAACAGCTCCCTTTGCCCGACGCCTTTTAGAAAAGGGATATCTGCTTCAGTAAGGACAGCCAGTACCAATGTGCAAGCAAACACCACCTTGCCTCTGCATGCACCACTGTTTTCCCCTTGCCGCAACATGCTCTGTGAGAACAGACGTGGACATTAGTCTGATTTCCACTGAATTTTTATAAACTTCTCTCCTCAAGGTAGGCTGATGCCCCCCATTCTTCAGAGGCAAAAGATTTTGAAAATGTCTTGCTGTCTCCAAGACTGGGAAGAATCAGAAAGCTAAAACAAAGCGGGGAGGGGGAGCAACCCAAGCTCTTTGTTCCAGTTGGCATGAAAGCATCATTCTTACAATAGCTCATTTTCTCCTTCCCCCCAACAGCTGACAACTCATGGCAACTAAGGACAGGGCTGCTATTGTCGTTAAGCAAATACTTATCCAGTCTACGTAGGAAAAAGAAGAGCTCCAGAGATGACGACATGTTCAAAATGCTCACAAGGGCATCCCAGGAGGCAAATAAAGAGACAGAGCAGTGGAGGAAAGGGTTCCTGAACTGAAACAGGGGAGACAGAAGTGGCCTCGCACACACAGCTGCTGCAGAGGTTGAAGAGTCAGCCTGCTTCACCCAGCTAGGGACTAAGACTCTGTGAGTCCACCACAGATTGCAGACTGCAGCCCTGGCATCCTCTGCAAGCCCCTGCTTCTGCAACCATCCTCTTCCGAGGCACGCTGCTGTCTGGCCCACACCGTCATGCATTTCTGCAAGAAGTGATGGCAAAGATAATTCTGGGCACTGGGAGAGCCCTTAATGCTGACTCCTACCAGTAGGATAGTTTATCTGTAGCATTCTATGACCAGCGTGCACTGAGGACACATACTTATGATCTTTCACAAATAATTTCGTTAGAAAAAAAACCACGAACAACCAAGCAAACAAACAACTTGCCACACACCCACACAAAATGTGTTTATTATTAGAAATCTTCTCTTTCTGCACAAAGCATGAACCCTCCCCCATATAAAGCATTTCTGCATGTTCACCACTCCAGCCACACACTTAAGGGGAGGACGGAGGCTATACATCACAACATTAACATGCGGGATGAGTTCCAAACAAAGCACAACACATATTTTTCCATAAGCAGTCCTAATCCTCAAAGCAGGAGCATGAGTGACTATAGTCCAGTTGTGGCAGCATTTGTTTAGTGTTTTGAATCACTATAGGATAAGTCTGCCTTCAGGGTCTACCAGCCTCCTCCTCCCATCTGTTGCATAAGGCTGCAGCCTTTTCTTTCACAAAAAGTTGTTCAGAAAAGCTCATGCAGTCACTGTAAAGTTTGGTGGTGATGCACCTGACACACAGATAATAGGCAAACAAACTAGTCTCTCCCCTGCAGCAGCAGTGAAGGACATAGCCAGAGGCCGCAAGGCCAGGAATCACAAGCATGGCTGTAGAAAGCCTGGCACAAGAGGCTTTTCAAGACTGTTATGCCTTAACGGTGAACCTCTCACAGCAACTGCAGGCTTTGTGGGCCCTTTTTTACAGAATTATTCCAGGGGCTCCAAGTGTAAGCAACACAGTCATCCATATCAAACAACCTGGGGACTCACAAATGCACAGACTTGCAAGTACCTATTATGGATTGTTCAGCTTAACACGTCTTCATGACAGCAGCACCTGGGTCCTATGCAAGTCAGTCAGCTGCTCTACCTGGCACAGATAGTCAGTGGCTAACTCACGGCGAGCTTAAGGATGGAGAAGCATGAGTCAAAGGGAGAACTGCCTTTATATAACAAATCCCCAGCTGCCCCTCCAAAGGGCTTCTGTGCAGTCTTTGAGGAGGGCTTTGGTCACAGGGGATTTTACCAATTTGTAACTCCAGATCTACAAAACTAACCTGCTATCAATCATCGCTGGCTGCTCAAGACAGACCACACTCCACTGAGCAAGGCTGCCCTGGTAGGGGTAGTGCTCTGTGTGCCTGGTGTCAGACTCCTCTTTGGCTGCCCTTATTGCCCTGGTCCTGAAAACTTTGCATGTCTTCAGACATGTTTGCAACAGCCTGTTTATCGTCATCACCATGAACATCTCGGTGCTTGCCAAAGTTTTTAAACTGGTGCTGGCTGGGTTGCAAAAAAGAAGATGGATGTGAGATAACAAGAATCATGGGAATTTAAATTTCACTCCAAGCCTCAACATTCCATCATCTTGCAGTTGGATGCCACAACACAGAGTATGTAAAGTCCTAGGATCTTACACAGCAGTGGCAATGCATCGCAGGAAGCCTGGCTAAAGAGCCCAACACTTGTTTGGAAACACTGCAACACTGGCCAGTTGTAGTGATACATACCTAAAACTACTTTGGCTGCAGAATGACAGTATTCACTGCACAATGTTTATGGATATACAATTCAACTATATAAAACCACTGTATATATCTTGTTACTAGCCTCATGCTAACCCTTAAGCAAACTGTTTGCTGCACACCCAGCAATGAAGTGGGGCATGTAGAACCGCAATACAGCACAGCCACAAAATTGCTATTATTATGCTGGCTCCCAGCAATGCTTTCACAAAAGTAGAAAAAATCTAGCTTTTTAAGTCTAATAGATTTCTCCCCAGAACATTGTGGTTCGGTTCTCTTATCAATTTGAAAATTCTACTGAAGAGTTTTGAGCTTCTCAGATTGTGAAATACCTAAGAAGCAACAGCAGACAGGCACTATGCAGATAAACAATCTCAGTACAACAGCAGCTGCAGAAAGGCAGTAAACATGCATTTTGGCCTTCTGCAGCTAAACATTGTAAGACAAAAACAAGAAAGCATCCATGATTAGGGCGATTTATAGCCTAAAATAAACCCGAAGATTGATGAAGAACACGAGACCAAGAGAAACTATTCCTTCCATTTCACCAGTTTTGTAATCGCTTTGGAACAAGAGAGGAGAAGAATTTAAGAGATTAGGGGAAAGTAATTCTTCATTCCCCATGGGTCTGATCCAGGGCTTATTGAAGTCAATGAAATGAACCCCACTGCAGCTCCACTGGATTTTTTCGATCAGGCCACAAGAGATGATTACTAAAGAGGCTGTACAGAAGAGTCAAGTTTGTTTCAGAAAAATATATTTCATCAGCATTTTCCTTTAAGGTAATCACAGACCCCATGAGGCAGTAAAAACTCAGTGCATCTAGCCTCAGCACTCAAGGGTGAATAGCATCAATTAAGAAAACAACATTTGTTTTCAACATTTTTTCCACCCATTTACTGTTAGCATACCCAGAACGACTAGAGGTGATAATAGAAAATAGAGTTGTTCTGCTCCTTCTCTCCACCCCAGTGAACTTGCACATTTGTGCAGAGTCAAGCTCATTGTTTTCCCTGATTCTTGTGTAGCTCTCTTACAACAGTGAGGAGAACCTTTAAATGTGAAAAGCTGAGAGCACATGACAAAAACGGGAGAATCCACATGCAGATTTGACTTAAACTGCTCTTAATTCATCATTTACAGTTTGGCTTGTGAGTCAAGGATGACTCTTTAAGTTGGAGTTTCCCCTGAAATTCTGCCTTTACAAGCAAGTTTTTTTCAGGCCTCTGTCCAGAAGGGGAAAGTTAACAATTCTTGGAATCATTATTATCTTTTAGGTCATGTTTTGGGTGTTTGTTTTTTTTTTTCTGATCCGAACTTTCTGAAACAAAGGCCCAGTCAAGAACAGTACTGATTTCTCAGCTTCCATTGTGGTAAAATGGAATGTTCTTCTTTAAGAAAACAAAACAATGAAAACATAAGCAAAAGAATCCCCCAAAGCCATACCGTATGCAGTGAAGCAATCGATGTTCATCAGTTCCATCCAGGTGACTTCACTGGGTCAGTAGTTGTCTGTACTCTGAAGCTCTTCTACAGGCATTCCTCTCTTTAACCATTCCAAGACTGAACTTCCTTTTGATGTTTGTTTCATCAGTGTACCTTGCTAATCTGCCTAAAAATTTAAAGAAAAAGTCAGCCAGCAGAGAGGAATTTAAAAGCTGCAATTCTTAGCTCTTTACAACACAGAGGAGCAATTGAATGGTCAAAAGAATTAGCTAATTATGTTCACGTGGGCAAAGAGGGAAACCTGTGGGGCTGACACACTTCCCCAGGGCAATGCCCACAGGAGAACACCACCACACCAGTGCTGTGCTGAGGCAGTGATTAGGGTAAAGCTGTAAGCAGAATCACAGCCTCTGCAACAAGGAGATAAAGCCTTTGGAGAGCTACTTTTGAAGGTTATCCATTCTCTGGTTTTGGATATACAGATGTAGAAGTGAAATATGTCCTGTGGTCCCTGCCACACAGATATTTTGGTAAAGTGGTCAGGAAGGCTGACCACCCCTTCACTGAGGAGTTTGAGTCTTTGGATTCTTGCACCTTAACCCCAAGTTTATGAAAGCCCTCAGCAAAGCCATGGCCAATTTACAATGGCCTAGAGGAACAGTGTATTGCATCCATGTCCCAGCAGGTCACCATTAACTGAGAACCAGGCTATTGTGGCTTTTGCCATTATATGCCTGCTGTAAATCAAATTACCGAGACGAGGTTTTGTCTCTCTTCCCATCTCTTCCTCTGGCATTGAATTGTTTGTCCTCCAGTTGCTTCATTCTCACTTCAGTGTGCTTAAGCCAAGCTTCAGTCTTATTGTTGTCTCCATCATACTTCACATATGAGTCTACCTATAGATGAATACAAGTCAACTTTTCCTTAATTAGAAGGATATGATATTCTCAAGGAATTAGGCAGAAGCACTTTGTTAATTCAGATAATTTTGACAATTTTGTTATTTTGGAGAATGAATATTTATCCTTATTGGATAGCCGGAACAGATGATCTTCCAGATACATCCAACCTTACTACAGAGGTATGTTACAACTCCATTACTGCTGTACTAACACACATATTCATTTCTTTATAACCTAAACTGTTCATAACAAATGTGGGACACAAATTGCCTCCCATGTCCATACTTGAAACAGGTCTTAGGAATAGTTATGTTTATGGAAGGAAATCTTTTAATTAGCCTATCTCAACAAGGCATATTTCAGCAATTAAAAGAAGAAAAAAAAAAGAAAGAAAAATTGTATGTTCTTTTCTGATACTAAAGCTAGTACTGATGCCTGCTGCTAAGGATGGTCCCACGTTGCATCTCATCTAGAAAAAGAATTAATATAGCTGGTTTCTTGAGGCATGCCATGTGCATACTTACTCCACTACCAGTGTGCCTAAATCCCTACCCACACTGCCCCAAACTTTCTCATCATCTCTCCTGACGCACTGAAAGCATCCAAAACTATTGTTACACCACAGAAAAGCATAGAAGCTCATAAATATCTAGAAGTCAGTGATTCTTAGTGCCCACATGTTCTCTACTCTGAAGACTCAGTTGTGGCATGGGAGTGAGTGCTCAGATCCTATGTGAATTTGAGTTCCCACTTTATACTGCTGGAATTCTGGAGGTTTTACCTGAGGGTCACGTAGACAGGGCCGTTGCCTGATGCGATAGCAAGGAGGTGCACAGAGCGTTCCTTTCAAGGAGATTGTTCACTGTTTTAAAGTTCCCAAGTACTTTCCTGGGAAATTATGCAACCTGTTATCGCTCCTCCATTGACAACAAGGGAACTGGTTCTGGTTTTGGGGAAGGATGCACTTTCTTCCCCAAAATATCAGACTGTTGGATCATTGATGGCTTTTTTGTTGTTCCTTTTACATAATGGGTTTCTCCTCCCACACCCTTCCCAGCTCTTACATAGAAAACTCTGACTGTACCCTACGTGAAGGAAGTCCTGAGCACCTGCTAGTAAGCTTCAACTTTGCCAAGTGGCTTTGGCATTATCTGTGCCATTTATGACCTGTTCTACTTACCCATACTCACAGCAGTCACTGCACTAAAAAGTAATGTAATATTCTTGCTACATTTCCACTCTTATTTAAAAGTGAGCTCCTGTTAAGATAGAACTAGCTCCTCTCAAAGAGTGCAGCTAAAGATAGTCAGCAGGACTTTTAAGAACCCCTAAGGAAAACAAGGAGACCAGAAACATTTAAAGTCAGAATCCTACTTGTTATTAATTCCTGGCTGTACATATCTAGTGCTGAATCAAAAGGTTCATCTTATTTTTGCTCAGTGCTATGAAGTCTGGCAATAATCATACTGTTGAATCAGAGTGTTACTATTCAGTTCTGCATTAGTAGTAGACTAGCCTACGCAGTAATTTTTAAACTAAGACAGGAACCACAAATGATTAGGGCTGAAGTTGTTGTTATCCATGAATGATAGGTCTTTTAAGCTTGCAAGCCCATTTCAGTTGTTCAAGATTTCTGGAAGACTTTTCACCAGTTAAACTAAGAGGTCAGAATAATGGTAAATGTATGTATTCCATGTAACTGTTTTTTGTCAGCGTGTTTGCACACATTCAGTTTTCCAGGACACACTGATTCTGGAGAGACAGCGGACATCTGAGAAGGCTGAACTGAAATGCAAACTGACCAACGTATTAAAGCAGCAGAAGCTGCAGATGAGCCACATTCCAACAGAAGTGAAGTTATGAGAGAGAAATAAAAAGACAAAAGATGCTAAAAAAATAGCTGGTCTCAGATATTTTGTGTTATTTTAATTTCATCTCCTTAATTATTTTGCAAGAACACCTAAACTTCTTGGGCAGGAGGAGGAAGAGGGGAAAAGCAAGCCTCCTGCGTTCGAAGTAGAGGCTCTGTGCAAGGATTGTTCTCTAGACACGTCCCTCTACAAGATAACATACAAAGCTGCTAAACTGTCCTCTTGGGAAGATGTAGCACCCAAAGCAGGTGATCAAGGATACTTATGAAATAGCTTTTTAGTTGCAATATTCGTGCCAGTGTAGTTGCTACTGGGCTTTCACACTGTCCTGATCTGGTCTGCCCTGCTCTGATATTATTAATTTGGAAAGCAATTTCTAAATCAGAAACACGGTGAAGAAAGAGGGACATGCCATCAGTCTCCACGGCCTATTTGAACTTCGTACTAGTCTGAACAACACTGACTTGCTAAAAGGATTCCAAGAAAGTACGGAGGCTGCTTTATTTTTAAATTTGCTTGGGAATATACTTCTCAGCTGCTACACAGGCAACAGTCAGCCCGTCCATTAAAATTGCTTTCTTGAGACCAGATTTGAGGTATTTTATGAAGTCTAACATTAATTATGCAAGATCAGGAAAGTATCTGGGTTTCTTTGAGATCTCACAGATGGGCATAGAAAGGACAAACAAAATAAGTGCTGCGAAAGACAAACATAAACATGCCTGCAAACACAATTGTTCACTCTGCCTTGAATTACAAAACAGCATTTTTCACATGGCTAGAGTCTTAGGTCATAACAAGTGTCAGTGGAGAAGAATTCAGAGAGGCGAAGATGCAATATGCTAGCAATACGTCTGGTAGGACCTGGCTTTAGAAGTAACTTTTCTCAGAGAAAAGACTTTAATAATAAGCAAGTGTATCAGATTTCTGCAAACACACTGTTAAGGTCGACAGAGCAGCTGGCAGAAAGGCAAGTTCTGTGACCTGCTCCTGAACCCTTCAAACTCATTTCCTGTCAAACATCAGACCCAAGAGGACAAGCAAAAAGCTGTTAAGCTCTTTTCTAGAAGAGTCTGAAATGAGAATTCCAGTAATGGCTCAAATTCCTTTCCAGTTGTCCTGAACTGGCCACTTCCAGTGCCGAGGATTGCTATGCTGTATGGCAGCGCAGTCCTCCTCTGGGGGAAGGAGGAGAGAGCGGGGGTGGAAGGAGGAGTGAGGCCATGGAAAATAGGATCTAGCTTTTCAGACAGCAAACAGGAGAGTCAGATGTGCTATTCATTTAAATAAATTAGAGCTACTGCCGGTAGATCAAAACAGTCGGTGAGAATTGCTTAGCTTGTCCTGGAGAGCAAAGGTAAGCCTGGACGTAATTTGCTTCTGCAGTCCTCTGGAACAGCACGTCGGGAAGCCGAGTGGAAGCCGGCCCCTCGGAAAGCCAGCAGGCAGGAGCTGGCGCACACAGCCAGAGCCAGCCACCCTTCCCCAGCACGCAGCAAGGGAGAAGAAAAAAAAGGAAGCATCACTCTGCTCATCTCAGATCGTTGGAAAAGGGCTGTTCATTTCCACATCAGCCGCTGAAAGCACTAACGGCAGGCAGATCAGAAAAGATGTTAAGAGCTGGGAATTTTTCCAAAGGGAAGCACCCAACAGTCAACGTGTTTATTCCAGTACATGAAACCTACAACTGCACAAGTTTTGAGGAAACAACTCATAAGATCTCAAATAATACCACTTCAGGTTTTCCTCAGTTGCTGCCCCAAACTGGATCCAACAATTCAGAACACTTAAATAAATATAAAAGCCTAGCAAGGAATATCCGTTTGCTTCTCCACAGAGGCTTCCCAGTTCTCCTGCACCAGCTCTGCAAGAGAGTCCAAGTTCACCAGGAGGTACAGAATCAGACCAAACTTCCCAAACCCCGCTGTGGTTTATTTACCAAGATCATTCTGGAGCCAAATGCTTCCATTGTGTACCATACCTATGGACAGAAAGGTATAGTACAACAGTAGGAGAGATTCCCTTTCATTCAATTTTAGATTTTTTTAAAATTTATATTTAAGTTTACTCCGCCATCATCAATCTTCCTGTCAGTACCACCATCTCTGCAACAAGGAAAACAAAATTATGATGAAATTTTGGTTTTCTACCTTTTTATAGTTGAGGCAGTAGTGATCTGAAAACAAATTTGATAAACTTTATTGTATCTCAGTAGCTATCTTCAATTTTATCTTTCTTTCCAATTATACTGTTATAAGCAAAACAATATATCTAAATATATAGCAGACTATTTGTATTAAGATGTAAATCTAATAATAAAGAAAAATGTTAAGGAAAACAAGAGAAGTAAACTTGCAGCAAATTAATCAAAACATTTGCTCTCAATGTGGATGAAAATGCGAATAAATCATTATGGACAGATGCTTGTGATTTTGTTTTTGTTTCTCTCTATTATTCTGTCTATTATTGGCCAGAGGCTTATATTCATCTCTGGAAAGGAGCCAACTTCTGATAAAAAGCACTTCTACAGCAGGTGTATAAACTGAACAAATTCTACCGTCAACAAAAAGTTAATATTTGGCAGGATTTTTGGATTTTGGGTCTGTTTCCTCTAGTCAGTTCATTAATATAAAGTTTAACTGCCTTCCTCCCCTAATCCAGAAATAGCAAACACACTCTCCCTTGTCCCCCCAAATCACACAGCTCCTAATCACTGGTTTGTGTCCCAGAGACTCCATTACTGCACACAAACCACAATGCCCACCACATGATCCTTCATGTCAAAAACTGGTGAATGCTTCAGTGGGATTGGATGAATTTTCCAGATTTAATGCTGGAAATCCTGGGAAGCCTAGGGACGAAAAGACAAACTAACACTTTAGTTCATCTTAGTGACTCTGAATTGGCCAGTACAGCTGCTGGCTGAGCAATGACTGACCTGCAGCCAGCACGTAAAAATACAGGGCTAAACAAAGAACAAATAAATAAGAAAAGTGCCACCACCAGAGTACAAGGCTTGAGCTCCTCTAGACAAACCACAGTGTAACAAGGAGATCAGCTCCATCATCAAGGGCACAGCCAGACTACTTTCTTCTCACCGTGACTTGGACCTGTTACTGCAGAAAGTCTACAAGGCATATGCCAGAATACCGTTGAGTATTAAAGGATATATAGAAAACCAGGACTGCTTTCCCTCCTACAATCTTCCTTTCCTGAAAGAAAATGGTCTGTTTCACAAATCAAGGTGGAATTCATAAACATTAATGCAGTCTGATGAACAACTACAGCCATTAACTTCAAGAGGCTCCAACTGGATACCTCTCCCTTTCCACAGTATTTATTACAGGGCTTACAAATTGCATGTGCTCTTTCCAAACATTTGGATCTGAATTCAGACTTCACAGTTCCTTCCCCTTGAAGTCACAGATGTATTCAGGAGTATTCCTGAACTCTAAAAGAGCTTGGATCCAACATTGATCTAACATTCAGTTGAATGAAACCAGGTAAATGCAGTTGTAATCTCTCTTGAATGGAGAAAATATTTCATAAGCAGAAGTTTTTACCTATCAGGCTAGTTTGAAGAAGTGTACAATGGCAGAGATTTATAACTAAGTCCTTTAGAATCTACTGAGAACTATGCTCTCAAGATACTAATCACAATGTATTGAGAGGCCTAGGACTCAAAACAAAAACAAGTTTTTCTTTCATCGATATAAATCATTTTGTACCAACCAAATCAAAAACTATCTTGACAGTGCCAGGTCTTACTGACCTCAGTTCAGGACAGCATTAAATACACGTGTCTGCCATAATTAAGTTCCACTTCAGTTAACAAGTTAAGAACATACTTACTGCTGTTTTGAACAAGAACATTTGCATTTCCATCTATTCTCACAATTAGGGCTCTGAGCTAAAAGCAATTCCAAATTCATTATCAAAGTATAAATAAATAGGAACAGAAGACACACACTTCCCTGTGCTGATATGGTCAAGGCATTTGTGTTCAATAAACTGCAGGATGCTATCCGAGGTTTACCCTTGAGAAAAGATACTGGAATAAAACTAAAAGTAAACTCTGTACTACAGCTGCATTTCAGGTTGTAGTAGTTAACATTTTTGAAAATCACCATGTGAGCCATTCAGGACTTTCTGAAAGGAAATTTGCAGGTAGCTGCTAGAAGCTTCTGTCCTACTTGCACCATTTCTGCATTTGAGAAATACAACAACATACAGGTTTCATTATGCAGCAGAGTCCCCTAGTCAGGAAAAAGGGCGATAGTAACTTACTGTCATGCTGCTGAAAGCACAAGGAGTGAAATGGGACCCTTTCCTCTGATGACAGCAGTGCTACCTGCAGAACGTTAAGTCCTGCCACCCCCCTTTCCCTTTTGAAGCACCTTCTGAGGAAGGAGTAAAATGCTGCAGTCTATTGACAGACCTTAGAGTTTTCCCGAGTCATCACTTTCTAGTATTAAGGAAACCTTTAGCAATTCAACAAATCTATAAATGCAGAATGGGTATAATTACCTTCTTTTCATGACTAAGTAAAAAAATAGAGCTCTTATGCTACGTATTTTCTTCCTCAGGATGTCTCTGTGCTTTGTGATATGGCTCTAGATTCTCATGTTCTCATTCACAAGAGGGATGAGCATACATGACTTCAAAATGCTCATATTGAAAATTACATGCTATATTAGGTAAGCTTTCTTAGAAGGTATCACATACACTGGTACCTACTTACAAGAACAGTCCTCTTCAGACTTAGCAGCACCTATACAAGTGAGCCCCAAATGAGTGGCGCAGCTGAGGACAGGGGCACAAACAGTTCAGGAGATCAGGATGGAACTGTGCAAAAGCAGTAGTGATCAAAAGCAACCAAGACAGTACCTGAAGACTTCACACAGCTCTCCCTCTGATGCCTAGGTAGTCCTGTACCAATGTGATTAATTTGACATCTTTTTTTTTTTTCGATTCTTAGTAGCCTTCAAAGAAAAGTAATACTTGAGGAGGCACAGCCAGGCATGTTAAAGTTGGGTTTAAAAGCAAGCACCATAGTATCGTGCAGGAACAGCTTTGTAACTCACTGGATGACTCTGGAAACCTTTTCTGGAATAAGGATAGGTTTATTTAAAGAAAGATGGCACATCTTAAGGTTTTGCTTGTTCTCCCCTACTACCACAGGAAAGAACCATACAAAGCTAAATAAAAATAGGAACATACGCAGAGTGACTAGACTTTAAAGGTCTCACTGTCAACAATAGTAGAAGGGAAGTGAAGCATGGCTGTGCTACCGTCCTTTCTGCTTTTGGGCAGAGGAGGTGCCAGCTGCCCATAGAACTGAGAGAGGAATTTGGGCAGCAGGTAAAGGCTGTCTCTGTCACGAACACCAAGAGGATCAGTGTGGACAACCACTGAAGAAAGAGGAAGCTACAGCTAATGACATATCCCAGCAAGCAACATTGTTCATTAAATGAGGTTACTAAAAGAGGCAAAAAGAGGACAAGGGTAGAACACTGTAAAAGCCAATGACTATTTCCACATTGAAGTTTATAATAATAGTTCCTGAACAAATTGAAAACAAGAGACTGAATTATGTTCAGATGGTCTGCTCCTAAATAAACCACACTGTGGAAGATTTCACAAGGCACTGCTGAAGCATAAATATCCATACCCAGTACAGTAATACATTTAATCTTTGGGGGTGGAGGATGGAGTAAGTTGGTGGGGGGCAGGGGGACAGGGATACGTGTCTAGACAAGGTTAGATCAGCATTATTTAGTACCAGACAGAGATCAGTTTATTACCAAAGGCTAATGAAACATGACCTCAGGTATGTCCCAGACCACATGAGTGTGTGAAGTCCTTTGAAAACAAGCTAGGTTCTTGTAGTCACTCCTTACCCCACTTCCCCAAATTTGACGTATGCTTTATAATGGCATTGATATTTTGCAATCCGATCTTACAGATACCTCAAAGTTGGGCATAAAAAAAAATAGCTGTCATCTGGAATAAGATATTTGGGAAACTTGAGGAGGTTAAAGAGCAATTGTTTTGAGTCCTCATAAAACCTATTTTTTTTTAGGAATTATAAAGTTAGAAATTCAAATTGTTTTTATGAAACAGCATGCAGTGAATTTAACTCGCTAGTATGAAAAATATGTTGTGCTTGAATATTTTGCAAAAATTTCTGAAGGACATTGTCTAACAATCTGAAATAATATCTAGGAATAGTCTCAAAAGCATTAAGAAACATACTGTATAATCCTAGGATTCATTTAGGAAGACATTCATAAAACTAACCTCTCAACCCTTTTCATTTTTGACTTTCCATCTAAACAACGTTTGTTACACTCAAGGGCAGGGTAGCAAAACAAAAACTTCCATTGGTATTTAAACAAAACGGTTCATCTTCCAAACAGTAACAGTTTGGTTGCAAACCAAATACTGCAACACTTTCATCATCTCTGCTATAGAGCATTTATATTAAGAACAAAAGGAATTTTTAGGTCGAGTGTCTCAAAATAAGGTTTCTGAAGACATCCCCCCAAAAAAAAGCATCAATAAAAACAAGCAAAAATGACACCCCAAACCCTGCCATCCAAACACACATCTCCTATAATGCACAAGGACCAGGTCATATTTGCAGTCTAGAAACTGTTTCATATTAAGAAGGGAAAAAAGCCTCAAAAAGAAGAAAAAAACCCCAACATATCACAAATCCAAAGTGGCAGCCACCTTCATTGTAAATTTAGGAAATCTCTTCTATATTTTAAACTACAGCATACTGAAAGATAACAGAGCATAGAGCTATACCTGAAAAAATATACTATGTTATCCGATACCTTGGTTTTACTGTCCAAAGGTCTAGAATATCTAGAACAAAAGGTACATAAATAATTTCAAAATATACTTTTTTGGGGGGGAAATGCCCACCCAGAAAAACTACAGAGTATAATTTTTTCTTTAGCCATCTTCTATGAGCCAAGAACTTCTCTAAATAAAGATGACAAGGTGAGAAACTCAGGATAATCAAAAAAAGTAAAACATTTAGGTAACAAAGAAAAAAAATTTAGGAGTAAACTATCACGTTGTAAGGCTGAAAGCCTGACCCTGGTGCAGCGAGATACTTTGTAGGACATTAGAGACTGCAAATGCTCTCTGGCATTATCAACAACAGTATTTTGTTATGGAATAGGCAGTCCAGAAGGATAGTGTATTTGCACATATCACCAAGCACCAAGCTTAGAATGTGTTCTATTGAGATTTCTCTGCATCAATGAACAATTACTGCCCTTCATGTAATGTTCCTCATTTACAGCATCCATTGAACTGTTTCAGCTTCTTCAAATCTGATGTTGGGATACAGATGTGGTTGCTTTCGGTTTCTGAGAAAACAGACTGCTAAGATAAAAAGCAAAGAATACTCAAGTACGATTCTCTGCTGCTTCTGGTTCTCGATTCACAAGGTCTTTTCTTTATTCCACTACAGAACAATGATTTTAGTTAGCACTTCCAGATTTAGTTCCATTTCTCATGGGTTAAATACACAAATACTTCATATTCAGCTTGAGGTCATGTGGGCTTGAGCAAATTCATTATAGAAGTCTAACACTGTATTATTTTGCTATCTGTCTATGCTTTGGTTGGGGGTTTTTTGTTTGTTTGCTTTGCTTTGAGTCATGAAGCTGACCTCATGATGCCTCTGAATTTGTGTCCTTGGAAAAATGAAAGAAATATCAAAAACACCTGGTCTATTCCTTCTAATGTAAATATAGCAACTTCTCACCAATTTATCTTTTTTAAAAGCTTCAGCACCCAAGAAAGTTTATGATTTTTTGCTGGGGGCAGAGAGGATAGGAAAGAGAAGGTCTTGCAGATGTTAATGACAAGATGATGGAACTTTATCGTGCCATCTATAAAATGCACTGAAGAGTTTGGTGCTTTAACACACACTATAGTGCCAATTCAGGTGTTAATTAGTAGGGCTTATATCCACTAGGAATATCCTTTTTGCTTTTTCTGTCAGCAGAGGGGGGCATAGTTGGGGGAGAAAAAAAAACACCCCACAACAAAAACCAAACCAACAAAGAACACCACCCTCCTATCCTCCAAACTCATTTGTATACCTTGTGGATCCTTGCTACTGCACCACCCTTCACAAAGATAACAGCAGCTGACATAACTCTAGCTCTTACAGTGGTTGTAACAAACAAGACTTTTTTTTCTGTATAAGAATTAGCTGCTTTGTGCACCAAAAAATGCAAAATTCTTTCCAATGAACAGTGCCTCAGACTCTTCAGAAGCAATGTTTTTAACTTTGTCAAAGCCAGAGTTAAAAGGAAGATGTGCTACTGTTTCTACATTCTAAATAATGGATATTCAAAAGGAAAAAATGTAAATTAAATAAATGGTTCTGGCACACAGAGCACAGATGCCAAAGACACAGAAGCATTTTTGTGGTGTCTTGACATAGCAATTTTATCTGTGACACATTGTAAGGACAGACTGGAAAACTTAAGTGGGACCCTCGGACTGATGAATACAAAGCTATGTCCAAATAGAAAGCAATGCAGGATATGTATTGCAAACCATATGAAATGCAATGCAAATGATTTTTCAATGCAAACCATATGAAAAATTTCTATCGGAAGGGTCTGAGGTAGAGAAATACCACCAAAACTGAGTTTGAAAGTATCTTGTACCTTGCTCCCACAGTAAAAACGCCATTGGCAAACCACATTGGCAACCAAGCTAGAAGAGGACATATGTCACATTGCATAGCCTGTCAAACTTACGTAAACATCAACTAGCTTCGTAAAATACTTGGAATGGTGAACTTCTTTGCCATAAAATGGTGTAAGTCAACAGATCTGAATTTCTCTGTGCTTTTAAAGAATTTCTTGGATTCAAATGGCTCAGCTGGTCTGTAACTTGACTGAAGGGATCGAGCAAGTCCAGCCCCGCATTGAATCATGACACAAGGGAACATTTCTGAGTTATGTTACCTATCCAGGTGGATATCTTGCAGCACAAGACTTCAGGAGAGCAAACATAGCCTTGCTTAAGTTTCTTTTTAGCTATAAATAATTATGCTCACTCTAAGAAGCTGTACTAGAAGAGAAGAGCTGCTCTGTACTGAACGTTCGTGTCCAGAGAAGGGCAACGAAGCTGGTGAGGGGTCTGGAGCACAAGTCTTATGAAGAGCGGCTGAGGGAACTGGGGTTGTTTAGTCTGGAGAAGAGGAGGCTGAGGGGAGACCTTATCGCTCTCTACAACTACCTGAAAGAGGGTTGTGGCGACGAGGGTGTTGGCCTCCTCTCCCGAGTAACTAGTGATAGGACAAGAGGGAATGCCTCAAGTTGCGCCAGGGGAGGTTTAGATTGGATATTAGGAAAAATTTCTTCACTGAGACAGTGGTCAAGCATTGGAACAGGCTGCCCAGGGAGGTGGTGGAGTCACCATCTCTGGAAGTGTTCAAAAAACGTGTGGATGTGGCACTTCAGGACATGGTTTAGGGGACATGGTGGCGCTGGATTAATGGTTGGACTTGATGATCTTGAAGGTCCTTACCAACCTAGTGATTCTGTGATCACTTCAGGAACAGATTCCTATCCTATGTGCTAGACCAGCTTCCACTTCCTAATACTAGAGCTGTGCTTTTTAAAATGTTCACTGACATCAAGAGCAATACTAACATACTATGGTACTTTTTCTGGGAAATCAACACACCTAGCTGCCTCCTGGAAGTGCCTGTGCATTCACATACAGCTTGAGAAACAAAAGGGAAGAATTAGAGGTCTGCAGGGATTTGCAGGACTACAGTCTCACTGGCATCAGGGAGACATGGTGGGATAGCTCACAGAACTGGAGCACCATGATGGACAGATACAGGTTCTTTAGGGAAGACAGGCTGGAAAAGTGAAGAGGGGGAGTTGCCCTTCATGTAAGAGAGCAGCAGGA